>NC_090023.1:184392505-184665005 GCF_037176765.1 Anolis sagrei | reverse complement strand
ATGTTTTGAAAAATCATAATCCAAAATAATTTCAAAGCAAACATACTTGTTCTCACCTTCAAAAGGTACAGTCATTTAAATGATCAGTGGAAATGAATTAGCAGTGATAAAGGTTGGCTCCCAGACTATCAGTCAATGATCAAGCCAGGCTTTCTGACACAACAGTAGTTTCTTGTTGCTTGACATGACTGGAATAAAACACCATTTATCATCTGTCTGCTGCAAGAATTGCAGGCGCTCAGTCGATCGAACCGGAGATCCGAATAGGAACCATAACACCAAGTGGTATATATAGCATTGCCAGATATATCATAACAAAATAAACAGGACAGTTTTCCTGCTCGTGTTAAAAATAACAAATTAAGCCAGTGTGATAAATATGAAGTTGACAGGCAAAGCAATGTTCTCTCACACTGCTTCATTAATGGTTTAAAATTAGATATACTTGTAATTTAAATACCATTTGTAGACTAAAATTAACATCCACTTCTGACAGCTGGTAGGGAGGTCTGCAGTTGAGGTCACATCTGGCATTTTGCTGTTCACTGCCTCTAACTGGAAGCAGTAGCAAAATGTTCTAGGGTATTTCATGCCCTTGGAAGAGCACTTGTGTTCAGAGGTGCCTCTCCAGCAGGCATGCTTTCCCCCAGGATACAATAAACTGTCAAAAGACCAAGCTGGGCGTTCGATCTCTCTTGCAAGTTTTTCTTCCCACGGACAATCTATACTCAGTGATTGCCAGGCAGGATGAGTTGCTCAGTAAAGGGTAAGCCTTTTTTAAAGAGTTCTAAAGGTTATTTTTTTATACTTCTGAAAACCTCCATTTAGCATATTGCAATCTGTGGCCCAGTTTGGATTATCTGGAGGAACAAATACAATTCTTTCTTGGACAGTTGAGATCGAGTGGAGACTGGAGACTTTCACATCTATGGTAGTTCTGGTTTCATGTATTGTCGAAAGCTTTCATGCCTGGAAACACTGTGTTTTTTTCGGGCTATATGGCTATGTTCTAGAACAGTGGTTCTCAAACTTTCTAATGTGGTGACCCCCAAATAAAGTTCCTCGTGTTGTGGTGACCCCCAACCATATTTTTGTTGCTACTTCATAAATAATTTTGCTCCTCTTATGAATTCTAATGCAAATATCTAATATGCAGGATGTATTTTCGTTGTTACAAATTGAACATAATTAAAGCATAGTGATTAATCACAAAAACATTATTATTATTATTATTATTATTATTATTATTATTATTATTAAAAACACTTATATTCCGCCCTTCTCACCCCGAAGGGGACTCAGAGCGGAGCACAACATATACATTATTATTATTATTATTATTATTATTATTATTAACTTTATTTGTACCCCGCTAGCATCTCCCGAAGGACTCGATGTGGCTTACACGGGCCGAAGCCTCAAAACACAATACAATAGAAAAACATAACACAACAATAAACAAAGCAAATCAAAACAATTAAGCAAAATAACAACAATGACAATACATCAATACATCAAGACACTATTAAAACTGGTTCGGCCGGCGCAATGGGGTACAGGGGTTAAAAGTGCTGAGATGGCAGGAGGAACATAGGATTAAAAGTGCGGTGTGTAGCAACATTGGTTATGCTAAAGTGCTTCTAGGACTTGGGATGGGGGATTCCTAATCTGCGAAGGCACATCGGAACAGCCAAGTTTTTAGGTTCCTTCTGAAAACTGCTAGAGTAGGGGCCTGACGAAGCTCTTTTGGAAGGGCATTCCAAAGTCGGGGGGCCGCCACAGAGAAAGCCCTGTCCCGTGTCCCCACCAAGCGTGCTTGCGACGTGGGTGGGATCACGAGCAGGGCCTCCCCAGATGACCGGAGCGAGCGTGTGGGTTCGTAGATGGAGATGCGGTCACACAGGTAGGGTGGTCCCAAACCGTTCAGGGCTTTGTAGGTGAGCACCTGCACCTTGAATTGGCCTCGGAAAATAAATGGCAGCCAGTGGAGCTCCTTAAACAGAGGGGTAGACCTCTCTTGATAATGAGCTCCAGTTAGCATCCTAGCTGCTGCCCGCTGGACCAATTGAAGTTTCCGAGCCGTCTTCAAGGGCAGCCCCACGTAGAGCGCATTGCAGTAATCCATTCTAGAGGTGACCAAGGCATGGACCACCCCGGCCAGATCAGCCTTCACGAGGTACGGTCGCAGTTGGCGCACAAGTCTCAATTGTGCAAAGGCCCTCCCAGATACCGCCGACACCTGAGCCTCAAGTGTGAGCGAAGAATCCAGGAGGACACCCAAACTGCGGACCTGTGGCTTCAGGGGGAGTGTAACCCCGTCCAACACAGGTAGCCACCCTATACCCCGGTCCGGTTTACGATCGACCAGGAGGACCTCTGGCAAACATTCAATGCCTGGGCACAATATATAAACATTAAAAAAACATTTATCTAAATATTAAAATACACCATTTAAAATAACACAATTTAAAACCGTCCTAGCCATCCACATCAAATCCAATTGGCCCTGTCATCTTTCCCATTGTCGCCTCATTGCCCTGTCCCGAAAGCTTGGTCCCACAGCCAAGTTTTTACCATCCTTCTAAAGGACAGGAGGGAGGGGGCCGACCTGATCTCACAAGGAAGGGAGTTCCATAGTCGGGGAGCAATCACCGAGAAGGCCCTGTCCCTCGTCCCCACCAATCGTACCTGTGACAATGGCGGGACGGAAAGCAGGGCCTCCCCGGAGGATCTTAATCTCCGCGCTGGTACATAGAGGAAGATGCGTTTGGACAGGTAATTTGGGCCGGGGCGCAAATATGTTTAGGGGAGTATGGACAATGGATGATGGGATTTGTAGTACCTTCAACCAATTCAGCTCTGACTTCCACAGATCACTGAGATCCTACATGAATTACGGACCTGGACCAAACTTGGCACATAGAACTCCCATGTCCAACAGAAAATACTGGAGGAGTTTGGGAGGAATTGACAGTGATTTATGGGAGATGTAGTTCACCTACATCTGGAAAGCACTGAGAACCCAAATTACTATGGATCTTGGCATGAATACTCAATATGCCCAAATTTGAACAATGGTGGAATTTGGGGGAAATGGATCTTGACATTTGGGTGTTGCAGTTGCTGGGATTTATAATTCCTCTGCCATCAGAGATCATTCTGAACTCCAACAAAAATGGAATTGAAGAAGCTTGGCATACAGAACTCCCATAGCTAACATAAATTACTGGAGAGGATTGGAGTACCTTGGCATTTTGGAGCTGCTGGGATATATAGTTCTTTCCCTTGCAAAAGCATTCTGAACTCATGCAACCATGGAATGCACTCAAACTTGGCAAGAGAACCTCCATGGTGAACAGAAAATACTGGAGAGGACTGAGGTACATAGACCTTGGCATTTTGGAGTTGCTGGGATATATAGTTCTCTCCCATCCAAAAGCATTCTGAACTCATGCAACTATGGAATGCACTCAAACTTGGCACAGAGAACTCCCTCCGCCCATCCCTCACCCCCTTCTGAGCTCAGAAGGAGGCAAAGGCCAGGTGGTGAAGGCTCCACGGATGGCCAGGCATGAGGATGGCAGGAAGAGGTTTCATCACCTTGCAGGCCTGAACAAAGGGTGAGTCTTCTTCCCCCGTGCCTTTGCCTCCAAAGCTCCTCCTCCTGACTACCCACAGGTCTGTGGGAAAAGCAGGAAAAGGAGCCGGCCAGGAGTGCCATGTGGCTGGCTCTGGGGGTCGGCAGCCATTTTGGAGGGGGTGGGGCCAGCCAAGGCACCTTGGCGACCCCCAGAAAATGGCCTAACGACCCACCTTTGAGTCACAACCCCCAGGTTGATAGCCGCTGTTCTAGAAGCATTCTCTATTGACATTTCGCCTCACAACCTCTGAGGATGCTTGCCATAGATTCAGGTGAAATATCAGGAGGGAATGCTTCAAGAACATGGCCATATAGCCCGAAAAACCTACAACCCAGTTCTGGTTTTGTCAAAGTAAATGAACTATCCAAGGTGAAGAACCACAAGGTGATGAAACATTTGGAGAACTAACACTAAAGCTCACAGCAGAGTTATAGGATCTCAACACATTTGTGGAGCCCCCGGTGGTGCAGTGGGTTAAACCCTTGTGCCGGCAGGATTGAAGACTGACAGGTCGGAGGTTCGAATCCGGGGAGAGCGCAAATGAGATCCCTCTGTTAGCTCCAGTTCCCCATGCGGGACATGAGAGAAGCCTCCCACAGGGATGGTAAACCATCAACAACAAACAACAACAAAACTTTTTTTATATACCGTTCTATCTCCCCAAGGCGACTCAGAGCAGTTTCCAAGTAACATCATCAATACATACAAGAAAACAGCATAAACATAAAATTAACAAGACAATATAAGCATAAAAAATCACAATAGCACATGTATGTTTAAAATAATCCTGCCCGTTCTAGGCAATTTAAAAGGCCGGGTCGAGGCTGGTGCAATTTGTAGAGGGCCCAGGAAATTAGGTAGAGTCTATGGCTGTTCATTTCCAGGGCCTAATAGGAGGAAGTAACCTGGGTAATTGGTAGAAAAAGATATGGCCATATTCAATAGTGTCTGGGGCTGAGCTAGAACTAGTTGTCCTCAAAGGCTTGTTTAAACCACCAGGTCTTCAGGCTCTTACGAAAGGAGGGGAGGCTGTCTTATTTCTCTAGGAAGGGCGTTCCACAGACGGGGTGGGGGGCACCACCAAGAAGGTCCCCTCTCTCGTCCCCAGCAACTGTGCTTGTGACACTGGTGGGAGCAAAAGGAGGACCTCCCCAGATCTTAAAGTTTGCGCTGGTTCATAAAGGCAGATGCAATCGCAAAGATAGACGGGGTCCGAACCATTTAGGGCTTTATAGGTCATAACCTGCACCTTGAATTTGGCTCAGCAGCTTATTGGCAGCATCTGGGCATCCCCTGGGCAATGTCCTTGCAGACAGCCAATTCTCTCACACCAGAAGCAACTTGTAGTTTCTCAAGTTGCTCCTGTCATGACAAAAAAACCCAACACACTGAGGTCCTTGATTTGTGGGACAGTCTTTGCATGTGCGTGGTGTGTGTGTGTGTGTGTGGGGGGGGGACGACCATAGGACAGCACGGCAAATTGTGGGGTAGGGGGATGAATCTGCCACTTGGTGCCCTGCATTGCCCACACTACCAACTTGCCTATTACATGCCGGAAAGTATAGCTTTCTGGCATGCTCCCACATTGTCCCCTTGATTCTCAAATTGAACATGGGTAGTCTCCCGAGTTAAGGTCCCCCCCTCCTACCACACTTCAGTAATGCAGCTGGAATGGAGCCCTGCCAGAAGGAGATGTGCATCATGTGATGAGATCTGGCAGGCTCTGCTTCGGCTGCGTTGGTGAAGTGTGGTAGGATGGGGAATTTCTTTAATGCCATGAGGTCCATAGCCTCACTGACCTGGAATCAATCCATAGCTAATAATTCTATGTCTAAATTCTAGGTGGGGAGCACTGATCATATAGTATTCAGCCATAGTGTGTTGTGTTAGGTTGTGCATTGGACTAGGACTCCAGAGAACCAGTGTTCAAATCCCTGCTCAGCTCTTGATTTCCACTGGGTGACTTTGGGGGAATCAAATTCTTTAATCCTATGAGGAACGCAATGGCAAACCTCTCCTGATTAAATGTTGCTAAGAAAACACTAGGAGTCAACTTGAAGGCATACAACTGCAACAACAGTAGTGTTTCTATCACATATAGACTTACTTAGGTGATCCCTCATTGCCCTAGTAGGATAGTCTTCCAGGATCAGTATTCTGTTGGGTCCGTAGGTGACTGTGGATCTGCATCTTCTTCCGCAGTGAGGGAATTGGTTTCCAGGTGGAAGGCGGTCTCGGTCCGGGTTGGCTTGATGCGCCTTCCTCTTGGCACATTTCTCTCTTTCACCCTCCATTCGTGCCTCTTCAAATTCTACAGCACTGCTAGTCACAGCTGACCTCCAGCTGGAGCGCTCAAGGGCCAGGGCTTCCCAGTTCTCAGTGTCTATGCCAGAGTTTTTAAGGTTGGCTTTGAGCCCATCTTTAAATCTCTTTTCCTGCCCACCAACAATCTGTTTTCCTTTCTTGAGTTCAGAGTCGAGCAACTGCTTTGGGAGATGGTGGTCGGGCATCCAGACAGTGTGGCTGGACGAGCGTTGATGGCAGAAGAACATCGCTTCAATGCTGGTGGTCTTTGCATCTTCCAGCATGCTGACATTTGTCCCTTATCTTCCCTTATCTATATCTAGCAAGATAAGGGATTGTGGAATTGTGATCCAATAAAGGAACCCTTCCAAACTTTGCCAGGAGCAAAGCTAAAAGCAAAGTAACCTTCCCCTTTATTGCATCCCTGCTCCCTCTTGTATAGTGTACTTGCAAGGAGACTTCACTTCGACATATATGATTCAGGTTGAAATGTTGAACATCATACATCTCTGAATGTAGAATTACACATTAACTGATCTAATCAGCTACCCAACTTCTGCTGAATGGCTGTACTATGCCACAAAATGTGTGATAAACACAAAACTGAATATATTATTATTATTATTATTATTATTATTATTATTATTATTATTAAACTTTATTTGTACCCTGCTAGCATCTCCTGAAGGACTCGATGTGGCTTACACAGACCAAGGCCTCAATACACAATATAACAGTACAATCTAAGCAAATCAATTAAAACAAAATAAAGCAAAATGAACAACAGGCAATACACTAAAACAGAATAGAACTGGGCCAGGCTAGAGTAATGGGTACAAAATTAAAAGTGCTGATGTGACAGGGGTGAATATGAGGCTTCTAGGGCAAGTGCGGTGTGCTATGTGCAGCAATCATTGGTTCTAGTAAAGTGCTTATGGGACTTGGTAGTGGAGATTTCCTAATCTAGGAAGGCACATCGGAATAGCCAGGTCTTCAGGTTCTTTCTGAAGACTGCCAATGTAGGGGCCCGTCTAAGATCTTTGGGGAGAGTGTTCCAGAGTTGGGGGGCCACTACAGAGAAGGCCCTGTCCCTCGTCCCCACCAAGCGCACTTGCAACGCAGGTGGGATCACGAGCAGGGCCTCTCCAGATGACCGAAGTGAGCGCGTGGGTTTGTAGATGGAAATGCGGTCACGTAGGTAGGCTGGTCCCAAACCGTTCAGGGCTTTGTAGGTAAGCACCTGCACCTTAAATTGGGCTCGGAATATAAACGGCAGCCAGTGGAGCTCCTTGAACAGGAGGGTTGTCCTCTCTCTGTAAGGGGCCCCAGTTAGCATCCTGGCTGCTGCTCGTTGGACCAGTCGGTACTTCCGAGCCGTTTTCAAGGGCAGCCCCACGTAGAGCGCATTGCAATAGTCCAATCTGGAAGTGACCAAGGCATGGACCACTCCGGCCAGATCCGCCTTCGCCTTCGCGAGGTACAACCAGAGACGGCCCTAGGTAATTTTTAACAGTAAGCAAACAGTATTTTGGTGCCCCCTCCCCCACCAATCACTGATATATATTTTCTGTTCGTCATGGGAGTTCTGTGTTCCATATTTGGTTCAATTCCATCATTGGTGGAGTTCAGAATGCTCTTTGATTGTAGGTGAACTATACATTCCAGTAACTACAACTCGCATATGTCATGGTCTATTTTCCCCCAAGAGTGCCTCAAGAGCGCCCCTGGGCAAAATCAACTATACTGCAAATGCTGACTTTGCGTAATGGGTTGAGCCACCCCTGTATACAACTAACATGTGCAAATGAGTTTACATACAATGGTGCAACTGAATATGCAACCCAAGGAGAGCTACTACCAGTTTCATCAGAGGAAGATGGAGATGCATTGGGTGCTTGTGGAATGACACAATATATTTAACTCTCTCCTGAAGCCTTGAGCTCAATTTGAAAATAATGTGTTAGAGAAAACATTGCCAGTCACTTCAGTAGGGCAGACAACTGACCCAGATGTAAAACACCAGCAACATTTTGGCCACTATATAAGATCACATAGTTAGATCAATACTTGTGAAGGTAGAGCTGCGTCTGTTTCATAAATCAATACTTCAGAAATAAAAGTACAAAAAAGGAGAGAGAACAGGCTAGAGGTAGTTTAGATTATCACTTGTTATTTGTTGTTACTTTTTGCTATCAAGTTGGCTTTGGCGTAGGATGACACAATGTATGAGAGCTCCTGAAAGTCTGGCCATCAACAGGCCTGCTCAGATCTTGTGAATTCAGGGCTATGGTGTCCTTGATAGAGTCAATGTGTTTTTCCTCTCATTGTATTGACTTCCACTTTACTGAGCATTAGTAATCCAAGTGCTTTAATTGTGTATTCCTGCATGGCAGGGGGTTGGAATGGATGGCCCTTGTAGGCTCTTCCAAGGTTGACTCATCTAGAAAATATTAAACCACAACAATATCAGTAATGCACAAAATCATCATAATTAATGGAAGTTGCTAAAGTAAGCAGGAAGTTCAAACACATAAAGCATTATTTGAAAAGCCTGGGAGTATTAATAGGTCTTGCTATGGAAAGGTGATACAGAAGGTGTGAGATGAGTCTTGCTGGAAAAGAAGTTCTCAACTACACCATGGCACATGAAATACTATAGTGCTAAGAAGATGCACTTTGCAGATAAAGTTAACATGAACATAGACTATGCCAGTAGAGGATAGGAATTCCTGTAGGCATACTGTAACGAAATGCCTAATTATAATGTACTAGCAGTCCCCTGCCACGGGTTGCTGTGGCCCAGTCTGGTGATCTGGAAAATAAAGTAATGAGAAAGTGTTGGTTTCTAATATATGTAATGTCTTGATGCTTGTGAGTAAACAGTATTTCTTGCTGTTTCTTTGTCAGTGTTGATGTGGAGAGTGTATGGTTTGCCCACCCTGGAATATGCAAGATATCATTGTCCTTCTCTAAGGGTCCCTTTCAAATCTTTGATACTGCATATGTCATATACGTATCTATGTGTGTGTGCAAATGGCTGGATGGCCCTTTGTCAGGAGGGCTTTGATAATGTTTTCTTGCCCTAGTGAAGGGAGTTGGACAGGATGGCCTTAAAGCAGCATTTCTCAAACTGGGAAGTCAGGACCCCGGGGGGGGGGGGGATCACCAGGGGGGTGTCAGAAGGGTCACCAAAGACTACCAGAAAACACAGAATTTTCTGTTGGTCATGGGGGTTCTGTGTGGGATGTTTGGCCCAATTCCATTGTTAGTGGGGTTCAGAATGCTCTTTGATTATAGGTGAACTATACATCCTAGTAACTTCAACTCCCAAATGTCAAGGTCTATTTCCCCCAAACTCCATCTGTGTTCACATTTGGGCATATTGAGTATTCCTGTCAAGTTTGGTCCAGATCCATCATTGTTTGAGTCCACAGTGATCTCTGGAGGTGAACTACAATTCCAAAATTCAAGGTCAATGCCCACCAAACCCTTTCAGTATTTTCTATTGGTCATGGGAGTTCTGTGTGCCAAGTTTGGTTCAATTCTATTGTTGGGGGAGTTCAGAATACTCTTTGATTATAGGTGAACTATAAATCCCAGTATCTACAACTCCCAAATGACAAAATCATAATTTTTTGAGTGATGGTCACTCCTTGGGTAGTGAGATGTTTTGTTGCCAAATTTGGTGTGATTTCGTTCATTGGTTCTTTTGTTTTTAAGGAACTCATTATGCACAGAGCATTTTTATATATATAGATGTTTAAAATATGTTTATTGATGTTGTGATATGATAGGTGCAAGCCAACATTTGCTGTGGTTGCCTTAGCTGATGCGTTGCCATAGCGACATAGCCTGTTGTAGATTTGTATCTAGCTTTAGCCAGAAGTCAAAGTGGGTGGAGCTAACTTCTAACTGGTAGGAGCAGGCATTTTAAAAATTCAGTCTTTGGTCAGTGAACCAAAGTGGAAGGTTGGTTTGTTGAGAAGCCAAACCAAAGGGATTTAAGTCTTTAGCCAGAGTGCTAAAGGATAGTCCTAGCTATTTAAGGGCAGGACTCAAGGGTTCATTGTAACCAGTTTAATCTTCATCCTTGGTATTTTAAGAGGAAAAGTAATTAACTTTGAAGTATAATCTAGCCGGGGTGCTAGAGGAAAGCAATTCCTGATAGTTTTATTGTGACTTCAGTGTCAAATCTGAAGTAATAAAAGTGGGAATTTGGATTTAATGTCAGTCAGAAAGACTGAGGTGAAAGGTGTTCGTCAAGTAGTGAATATTCAGTCGAATATTCAGTCTGACTTGGCCACGGTAGTCCACGCTTTGGTTATATCCCGCTTAGATTACTGCAATGCTCTCTACGTGGGGTTGCCTCTGAAGACTGCCCGGAAGCTGCAGCTAGTCCAACGCTCGGCAGCCAGACTACTAACGGGTGCTGGGTACAGGGAGCACACCACTCCGCTGTTGCACCAGCTCCACTGGCTGCCAATTAGCTTCCGAGCACAATTCAAAGTGCTGGTGTTAACCTATAAAGCCCTAAACGACTCCGGCCCTGTTTACCTCTCCGAACGTATTCTCCCCTACGTACCATCAAGATTACTAAGATCGTCTGGAGAGGCCCTGCTCTCGGTCCCACCGGCCTCACAAGCGCGCCTGGTGGGGACGAGGGACAGGGCCTTCTCGGTGGTGGCCCCACGACTCTGGAACTCTCTCCCACTAGAGGTCAGAACCGCCCCGTCTATCCTGACATTCAGGAAACGGGTGAAGACATGGTTGTGGAGACAGGCTTTCGATGAATGAGACAGCACCCTAGGATTGTGGATGGAAGATGAGGTATACTTGTTTTTAATATGACGACTGACCACCATAGTTTTAAATATAGTTGTTATTTTAAATGTGTTATTGTAATTATGAACTATGATATTTTACTGATTGTATGTTTTTATGGTTGTAAACCGGGCTGAGTCCCTCTAAGAGGTGAGAAGCTCGGTATAGAAAACTTTGAAATAAATAAAATAAATAAATTACAAGTAAAATGAAGAAACCATAAGATTAAAGTGACCCAGTCAAGAGACAGAGAAAAGAAACAAAGTTTTAAACAAAGGAAATAATAAACATTGAGGTGACAGAAGAGAAGCCATTCTTAAAGATTAATAGTAACAGTTTCATGTTTTCAGAAAAACAGAGAGTTAACCGGGATTGTGGCGCAGCTGGCTGAGTGTCAGCTGCATTAAGATCACTCTGACCAAAAGGTCATAAGTTCGAAGCCAGCCCGGGTTAGAGTGGGTTTCCGTCCAATTGTGTAGCCTGTTGTCAACCTTTGCAACCCGAAAGACAGTTGTATCTGTCAAGTAGGAAAATTAGGTACCACCTTAAAGTGTGGGGAGGCTAAATTAACTGATTTATGAGGCCATAAAGAAGACTCTAGCAAAACATTCCAGCGGGGAAGCATGCGAGGAATGCGGAAGTGCTTCATCAGCGTCGCAGATGGACAATGAAAGCGACAGCTCCCCTGGTGGCCAGAAAAAAAGTTAAATAGCCTCTGTGTATGTCTGTATATGTTTGTATGTCAAAAATTGGCATTGAATGTTTGCCATATATGTGTACATTGTAATCTGCCCTGAGTCCTCTGCGGAGTGAGAAGGGCGGAATATAAAAGCTGTAAATAAATAAATGTATTTATTATTTATTTATTTAAAAGTTTTATATACTGACCTTCTCACTTCTTTTGAGGGACTCAGACCGGTTTCCAACCATAATATCACATAGTCAATAAAACATCATAATTCATATTACAATAAAACCTTAAAACAGCAATTACTTTCAATAACTGTAATGGTCAGTCGTCACACTAAAATCGTTGCTCATCATCCTCCATCCATATCTCAGGGTGTTGGCTCACTCGTCGAATGCCTGTCTCCATAACCAAGTCTTCACCTGTTTCCTAAATGTCAGGATAGAAGGGGCAGTTCTGATCTCCAGTGGGAGAGAGTTCCAGAGTCGAGGGGCCACCACTGAGAAGGCCCTGTCCCTCGTCCCCACCAAACACGCTTGTGAGGCCGGTGGGACGGAGATCAGGGCCTCTCCAGACGATCTTAATAATCTTGATGGTTCATAGGGGAGAATACGTTCGGAGAGGTAAACAGGGCCGGAGTCGTTTAGGGCTTTATAGGTTAACACCAGCACTTTGAATTGTGTTCGGAAGCTAATTGGCAGCCAGTGGAGCTGGTGTAACAGCGGAGTGGTGTGCTCCCTGTACCCAGCACCCGTTAGTAGTCTGGCTGCCGAGCGTTGGACTAGCTGCAGCTTTCGAGCAGTCTTCAGAGGCAACCCCACGTAGAGAGCGTTGCAGTAGTCTAAACGGGATGTAACCAAAGCGTGGACCACCGTGGCCAAGTCAGACTTCCCAAGGTACGGGCGCAGTTGGCGCACAAGTTTTAATTGTGCAAAAGCTCCCCTGACCACCGCCGAAACCTGGGGCTCCAGGCTCAGTGATGAATCTAAATAAATAATAATAAATTATAAATTAACTGTAGTAACAACAAGAAGATATTGTGTAACCGGATGTTATCTGGATGGGTCCTAAGATCCTAGCCCTCTTTTTTACATCTTGCTTCTCTTCTCTTGATGACGCACACATAGAGCGTTTAAAATCATCTCCTTCCATTTATTAGAATGGAGTTTTAAATTCCTATTTGTCCATCACAAATGTTCACCGGGTGTCTTCTTGTGACAAGCCCATTCAAGCAATTACAGAAGCAGTTATTCTCCCCCCCCCCGCCTCCCCCCAATACTCCTTCTCAACTATTATGCTATTGTGAATTAGCAATGCAACTTTTATAAATGGATGAAGCACATCCACAGGTCCCCAAATGAAAGCTCTCTGCTTTTTTGGCAGGAAGTGAACATGCCACTTAGCTTTTAAAATTACTATCATACTGAGGGGCACTAATGTGAAAAGACTAAATTGTGCCTTGATTGAATGACTCACCTTAGCTAATCATCTGATTAGTATTTACCCCGCAGTCTGCTGAAATTCTGCCTCAAAGAAAGCCTTCCATTATGTAAGTGCAGGTTTCATTTGCCATGCATAATAACAACCCATTGGCAAACTGTAGGTAGAAAATTCCATCTAGATCACCTCAGCATCCGTCAGCTGATGATGCAGAGGAAACAGCCACAAAGAGTCTACGCAATATCAGCGAGTAGTGATTAGAGTACCACTTTGATACTATGCTGCTGTTTCCTCTGCATCATTTCAATAAGAGAGGCAGCACATAACAACAACAACAACAACAACAACAACAACAACATAATAATAATAATAATAATAATAATAATAATAATAATAATAATAATAAGGGCCGGAGGTTTAGCACAGCTGGTAAATCATCAGCAACTATAAGATCTATCAACTGAAAGGTTGCAAGTTCAAAGCCCCGGGTCGACATGAGTGGCTGACCGTCAGTCCTGCTCACTGTTTACCTAAGCTGTTCAAAAACAGCTTTAGCAGTAATTAGAGAAATTAGGTACCACTAAAAGCGGGGGACGTGTTTTACAACGCCATAAAGAAAAAGATCAGAAAATGCTGGAATGTGGATGTCCTGATGGCTCTTCATCATAGAGGATGGAGCGACAGCACCCCCTGTGGACTCATTTCAATAAGAGAGGCAGCACACAAGAACAATGACAACAACAACAACAACATAAGAGCCTGAGGTTTAGCACAGCTGGTAAATCATCAGCAACTATAAGATCTATCAACCGAAAGGTTGCAAGTTCAAAGCCCTGGGTTGGCATGAACAACAACAACAACAACATAATAGTAATAGTAATAGTAATAATAATAATAATAATAATAATAATAGCCTGAGGTTTAGCACAGCTGGTAAATCATCAGCAACTGTAAGATCTATCAACAGAAAGGTTGCAAGTTCAAAGCCCCGGGTTGGCGTGAGTGGCTGACCGTCAGCCCTGCTCACTGTTTACCTAAGCAGTTCGAAAACACAACTGGTAAATCATCAGCAACTCTGTGGACTTGAGCCTAACTGTCCATGGCATCAAAACAACACCTCCTTCTTTGCTGTCTGTCTGTGTACTGTCTATACAAATGGCATTGAATATTTGCCGTGTATGTGTACTTGTGATCCGCCCTGAGTCCCCTTCGGGGTGAGAATGATGGATTATAAATAAAGTATTGTTGTTGTTATTATTAATTTTATTACAGAGGTCAGGGAGTACCGAATAAGCCATTCAGTCTAGTGCCTTAGCACAGATTGATTGCTATTTGTTGGCGCCTCCGGTGGTGCAGTGGGTTAAACCCTTCTGCTGCCAGGACTGAAGACTGACAGATCAGAGGTTCGAATCCGGGGAGAGTGTGGATGAGCTCCCTCTGTCAGCTCTAGTTCCCATGTGAGGACATGAGAGGAACCTCCCACAAGGATGGTAAAACAGCAAAACATCTGGGAGGGCTGTCTTGGCAAGGGAGAGGCAAGCAGAAGGGTGGAATCTCCCCCTAATACAATGGTTCTCAACCTGTGGGTCCCCAGATGTTATGGCCTTCAATTCCCAGAAACCCTAACAGCTGGTAAACTGGCTAGGATTTCTGGGAATTGTAGGCCAAAACACCTGGAGACCCACAGGTTGAGAACCACTGCGCCTAATACAACCCCCTAAAAGCCACCTGAAATGCTTGGCAGCCATACCAAGCAGAGGAATTATCTCATCCTGATAAGTGGGATACTGAAGGCTGAGATGTCCATCCCCCTTATTCCAGTGGAACAACAAGCACAAGTAGTGATCCCTGCAGGGTTGTGTCACATCTCCTTGTCGCACTGCAGCTCATGACTAAGAGGGGAGCTGAGTGTGTTATCCTTCATCACCTTGCTTCCCGGTGTCACAGAACCCCTTCACTCCATAAGGTTGTCTGACTTTTAAGGTGAGTTTTAGAAGTATTTGTAACTATAACACTGCCACAATTGTAAATGAGAAACAGTTATGAGGTCATAAGTCTAGTTTATGACATCATTAGTATACCACCAGCTAATGTTTTTATTGATTTTTCTAAAAGCCAGAATAAGAAGTGATAATAAAATATTTGAAAACTCAAGACATCTGTAAACATTTTGTAAACACATGGGGGACATTTTGAGCCAAAACAAACAAATGCAAAAATGGCAATAAGGAAAGGAGTTTAATGGTCCATCTGCACTTTCCAGCATACCCAAAGCAGCCTCCTGATGCTGCTGTTCATTAAAATGAAAGCACTAAGAGGCTGACTCATAGAACTGGCTGTCACAAAAGCTTTTCTTTGCTATCTTGCCTCCAACAAGTTAATCAGTCTGATCTTTATGTAGCATCACTGTTAGGACTCTGCTGCCTTGTGTTTTCACAGCTGGAAAACTAGCTACAATGGGTCATCAGGGCCACGTGCTAGGCCAAACTCTCAATTCAAGGAAATCCAAACAGAACTGAGAGAAACCCTATTAGACTGTGTTGGAAGGTTCGGTCCTTGGGAAATAAGTATTGGTCTTATTCTGGGATGAAGGGAATAAACAAGATATTTGCTTTTTGTATCTCCCTAAGTCTCCTCAGAGAGATAGGGTGGAATACAAATAAAGTTGTTACTACTACTACTACTACTACTACTACTACTTAGGTGATCCCTCGTTGTCCGAGTAGGATTGTCTTCCAAACTTGATGTACTGGCGGTGGGTCCGTAGGTGACAGTGGAGCCCTATTCTTGATCTGCATGTTCTCCCGTAGTGAGGACATCAGTTTCCAGGTGGAAGGTGGTCCTGGTCGGGGTTGGCTTGACATGCCTTCCTCTTGGCACATTTCTCTCTTTCGCCCTCCATTCGTGCCTCTTCAAATTCTACAGCATTGCTAGTCACACCTGACCTCCAGCTGGAGCGCTCAAGAGCCAGGGCTACCCAGTTTTCAGTGTCTATACCAGAGTTGTTAAGGTTGGCTTTGAGCCCATCTTTAAATCTCTTTTCCTGCCCACCAACATTCCATTTTCCATTCTTGAGTTCGGAGTAGAGCAACTGCTTTGGGAGACGGTGGTCGGGCATTTGGACAATGTGGCCGGTCCAGCGGAGTTGATAGTGGAGGACCATTGCTTCAATGCTGGTTGCCTTTGCTTCTTCCAGCACACTGGCATTTGTCTGTTTTTCTCCCCAAGAGATTTGCAGGATTTCTCAGAGGCAAAGCTGATGGAATCATTCTAGGAGTTGCATGTTAAAACATGAACATAAATCCAAGGAGTAGGCTAAAATCATGAGCTTGAATAATCCAAAAGAAAAGGAATAAAACATCAACTGGAGTAATCCAAGAATTAAAGAACAATACATGAGCTTGAGTTCATGGTAAAATCCCCAAGACTTGAAGCAAAACTTGACCAGGACATGACTTGAAGTGAGAACCAAGAAAGGGTTCCTTGCTCTATCTGCTACATTGCTTAATCTGAAAACCAAAAGCTATTCTTTCCCTAATTAAGGACAGCAAAGCATGAAAGCATTCCTTCGACCTTGAGCAGTCCCTCTCGGTCTCACTTTCCCATAGCTTGGCTTGCACCTGGAATTCTTCCCCCGCAGAAGCAGCCTTGATTATCTATCTAACCTCCCTTCCTGCCTAAAACAGTTTCATTTTCACACAGAGAATCCCCCAAATCCCCCTCTGTTTTCCCAACCAGGGAATCACCATTCTCTTCTAACATCTCCTCTGTTTGAACATCACCAAAAGCAGTAGGCCTTGCAGGCCCTGCACCCCCAACCCCCTCATCATCAACCTCAGTTGGCTGAACTACAACAAACCCCTCATCCTCATCTCCAGTTGGCTGAGCTACGACACTTCTATTGAAATGGTGAAGGACTATTATAGAGGTGTTTAAGAGAAGTGGTCCATCAACTCTTTCGGGGCAAGAAAAGAGTAGTTGAGGCAAGCCTGGATGCCTCAAAAAGAACTTTCAGGTTTATCATACTTTCCCATTTGTGATTATATGCTCCCTACTAGATACTGATTTATGGTAATCCTATCATTGAATTGTTATCCAGAGGAAGTTTTCCATTGCCTTCCTCTAGCACTGAGAGAGTGTGACTTGCCTAAGGTAGCCTAATGGATTTCCATAGCCAAGTAGAGATTTGAACCCTGGTCTGCTGTAGCCTGGTGGGAAATTCAAAGGACTACACCATGTTGGTCTCTTGTTGTTAAATTCTGTCTATCATTTTCTAAAAGATTGTACTTAATATTATTTTATTTCAGTAAGCTGTCCCGAAGGCTTTGTAGCAGAAGGATAAGGGTAGGAGCACTTCAGATTAAACACGTTTTTTAAAAAAACATGTTCTCCTAATTTTTATGAAGCTGGTATTACAATTTCTTTGTACCACCAATTCCCACAGTTAAACTTCAGAATAATTTCATTTTATCTTTTTAAAATGCAGGTTAGTGTTCTCAAGAGGTAGATCATGCCTGGGGAAATTGCCATAAAAACCTAAAAAGTCAATAAAATGTATTCATGTTATTTTGTAGTGCCAGTCTTGCATATTTGGATTGCTTGTGGGTAACAACAATTCAGTCCCCCCTTCCCTTGTTTTCCTTGCAGGAACACCTAAGAACTAATGAAGTAGAATCAATTTAATTTCTTAGTATTCTGCTGCAAGGGAAGAAGGGACCTAATGAATGAATACATCTTAGCAACAAGACGAAAAGACAATTGTGAATGTCTGGTGCGCCTTGGAGTTAGAAAAGGCCACAAAGGCCATCCAATCGTCTGCTATTCAGGAATAAACAAAGCACTCCCAACAGATGGCCACCCACCTTCTGTCACCTGGGATCGCAACATCAATGATCCATACTTGATTTTTTAACACGATTGTGAGGTCAGGAGTGTTGTGTTCCAAAGCTCTGTCAGTCTGAATTTGGAAGACCCAGAGTAGTTTGACGTGTTCATTCTCTGTAACTTTTTCAGGCTTGTGATCCCACCAGATCTTTGTTGCAAGCAGGTGATATTTGTGGCACAGGTTCCAATGAATCATCTGAGCAACGGTGTTATGCCTTTGCCTGTAGCCTGTCTGCACGATCTTCTTGCAGCAGCTGAGGATGTGATCTATTGTTTCATCTGCTTCCTTGCAGAGTCTACACTTGGGATCTGTCATCGACTTTTCAATGTTTGCTTTGATGACATTTATTCTAATGGCTTGTTCTTTGGCTGCCAGAATCAGACCCCCGTCTCCTTTTCAAAGTTCGATTTGTAAGCCACATCCATGTTTTTTTCTTTGTCAATTTTGTTCTCAATTTGTCAAATTTGCTTATTATTATTATTATTATTATTATTATTATTATTATGCTTGCCATAGGCTACCGGGTCACACACATCACCCCTCTTTTCTCATTGTATGCAGACTCTGGCCCCTCAGTTTCAGCTAGTGCTTTGAAAAGGTAATAGTTGAGTGGCTCAATTCATGGTCATGCAGTCTGAGATATTCTGGGAATTGTGGTTTGGTTCATGATCTGGTCCTGATCTAGCTGTTGGAAACAGTAGAGTCTAAAAGAGCACACATGCTTGAATGTGAGTTATGCCATAACAAATCATGTAAGATGCGATTTCTTTGTAAAACTAACAGACCAAACTATATAACCAAGGCCAGAGACAGAGAATGCTTCAGATATTTTAGGTTCACAATTCTCATAATCTTTTACTATTCACCTCTGCCATCAACTCCGCTGGGCCGGCCACATTGTCTGGATGCCTGACCACCATCTCCCAAAGCAGTTGCTCTACTCTGAACTTAAGAATGGAAAATGGAACGTTGGTGGATAGGAAAAGAGATTTAAAGATGGCCTCAAAGCCAACCTTAAAATCTCTGGCATAGACACTGAGAACTGGGAACACCTGGCCCTTGACCACTCCAGCTGGAGGTCAGCTGTGACCAGCAGTGCTGCAGAATTCGAGGAGGCATGAGTGGAGGGTGAAAGAGAGAAACGTGCTAGGAGGGAGGCGCATCAAGCCAACCCCGACCGGGACCACCTTCCACCTGGAAACCAATGCCTTCACTGTGGGAGAAGATGTGGCTCAAGAATAGGGCTCCACAGCCACCTACAAATCCATAAGGAAACCCATCATGGAAGACTATCTTACTCATCCAATGAGGGATCGCCTAAGACAAGAAAGAAGACTATTCGCCATAGTGGGAGGTTCTACTGCTACTAATCCAACAATGGCCATCACAATGAGAAAAATTAGAGATGCTGGAGTGTAATTGGGGTGCTTTGTAGCCCATGATACAAGCAGAAGGAATCACCCCACAATCATGAGATGAGACACCCTATTTGCACAGAACAAGGATCTCTGGTAGTTTTATGATGAGAGTAATTAAGACTCCTTGCTGAAGGAAATCAAGCATTTTAAAAAGCTGTTACAATGGCTTTTCTCAATGTGATGAATAGCACTTGATTAAAAAGCCTTCAAAACCACCAATTAATTGGCAACTACAGTATCGTTTTCATAAATATCTATTAAAACCCGTGTATTCCACATTGTATTGTTGATTTCTTTCTTTTCCTTCTACTAGGAATTGTTGGCAACTTGTTTTAAAAGGACTTGGCAAACCAGTGGCTAATAATAAAATAATTTATTTATTAATTATTTAAAACAGGTATATTCCACCCTTCTCACCCCGAAGGGGACTCAGGGCGGAGTACAGCATATATACAGCAAACATTCAATGCTGGGACAAGAATTCATATATGCATTCATAAACATTAAAAACATTTATCTCAATATTAAAATACACAATTTAAACCATCCTGGTCATCTGTGCCAAATCTAATTGTCCTGGTAATCTTTCCTATTGCTGCTTTATTGCCCTGTCCCAAAAGCTTGGTCCCACAGCCAAGTTTTTACCATCCTTCTGAAGGACAGGAGGGAGGGAGCCGATCTGATCTCACCAGGAAGGGAGTTCCATAGCTAGGGGGCAATCACCGAGAAGGCCCTCTCTCTCGTCCCTACCAATCGCGCCTGTGACAATGGCGGGATGGAAAGCAGGGCCTCCCCGGAGGATTTTAATCTCCGCGATGGTTCATGGGGGAGATGCGTTCGGACAGGTAAATTGGGCCAGGGCTATCTAGGGCTTTATAGACCAAAGCCAGCACTTTGAGTTGTGCCTGGTAGCAAACTGGAAGCCAGTGCAGCTACAAACTAAAAAGAAAGCACCTTTCCAAGCACTTGGTATTTTCCCAAAGTCCTGTCCCTTAGAGAAGGCAAGGGCAAAGTTAGCTTTCGATATGTTGCTAGATTGTAACTTTCACTATTCCTCTCCAAAAGAGTATTCATTCCTAATTCCATTCCTGAAGGAAGCCACTGGTACTTTTCCTGATTTTCTTGCTGTAATATATTAAGAGCACCAGATCCCATCTGATCTTGTAAGCAAAGCAGGGTCAGCCCTGGTTAGTTCTTGTAATGAAGAAATCCAATGAAAACCAGGTGAATGTGTGTGCTATATTTCAGAGGAAGGAACACTCAGAACACATCCCTTGCCCAAGAAAACCTAATAAAATTTGTGGGGTTATTATAAGTTGACAGGTGACATATGATAAAATTTTCAAAATTGTGCAGTTATCAAAGATTATTTGTGACTTTTTCTATGCAAAATTTCATGCAGTTTTTTAAGGCAAAGGAAATATTATTTATTTATTTATTTAATTATTATTTAAAATATTTATATTCCACCCTTCTCACCCCGAAGGGGACTCAGGGCGGAGCACAGCATATACATGGCAAATATTCAATGACGGGACACAAATTCACATACAATTTATAAACAATAAAAAACATTTATCAAAATATTAAAACACGCCATTTAAAACCATCCTAGTCATCCACATCAAAACCAATTGGCCCTGTCATCTTTCCCACTACTGCTTCATTACCCTGTCCCGAAAGCTTGGTCCCACAGCCAAGTTTTTACCATCCTTCTAAAGGACAGGAGGGAGGGAGATGACCTGATCTCACCAGGAAGGGAGTTCCATAGCTGGGGGGCAATCACCGAGAAGGCCCTCTCTCTCATCCCCACCAATTGTGCCTGTGACAATGGCGGGACAGAAAGCAGGGCCCGGTAGCAAACTGGCAACCAGTGGAGCAGGCGTAACATGGGAGTTGTATGCTCCCTGTATGCCACCCCAGTTATTAACCTGGCTGCCTCTTGTTGGACTATTTGAAGCTTCCGAGCAGTCTTCAAAGGCAACCCTACGTAGAGTGCATTGCAGTAGTCTAAAATCGCATTCCTTCCTATGCAGAAAACTGTGTTTTTCATATAAAGAAGCCCCACGTGTGAATTTTGCACAGAATAAGTTCCAAACTGCAAAGATTATCAGCAGTTCAGGATGTTTTATCCATTGCCCAAATATTTTTGATTTTATTTTCCAACCCTCTACTTCACCATCAGCTATTCTATCTGTTTTTTGAAGCCTAATGTTTTGAAGGACTCAATTTGCCCAGCTTTTTCAAAGAGCTATATATCTACACAGATAAAAACATGATGTAAGTACATTCAGCCAAGCAGAGATCAGGCTTCAAGTGTTAATGGCGTTATATTTCTCATTCTAGCAATTTTATTTCCACTGTTTATCAAGTGTAGAGGTCCTCAGTTACGCGCTTAGCACTTACAAAAATAACCAGGCCAATATTTCTGATACTTCTGGTCAATTAAATCTTAAGTGCAGTACTCTATTTGGCCTTGCTTGCCAGTGAACCTGTGAGAATAATGCTTACTTACAAACATGAAATTTAGGGTGGAAGAAGACTCTATTTATTGGAAACAAATTACTTGACAAAAGCAAAGTGTTGTATTATCCAGCTACATACTCTATTCACAATTCTTACATCTTTATGCCATATGTCTTGCTTTCAAGATGTAGGATTTTTCCATCAAAACATGGAGTCTATTAATATGCAAAAAGATATCATAGCACTTTAGAGACAGAGACTTAGGACCTCATCACACTGAGGTGCTATTTATTTATTGTGTCAGGGGCAACCAGACCATTGTATTACATTTCTAACAGAACAAAACAGACAAACAGATTTTTTAAAAAAACACAAAGTTTGCAAGCTTGGTAGTTGATTAAATGTCCTTTGACCAGTAGCTGGCCACTTGGAGTGCCTCTGGTGTTGCCGCAAGAAGGTCCTCCATTGTGCATGTGGCAGGGCTCAAGTTGCATTGCAGCAGGTGGTCAGTGGTTTGCTCCTCTCCGCACTCGCATGCCGTGGATTCCACTTTGTAGCCCCATTTCTTAAGGTTGGCTCTGCATCTTGTGGTGCCAGAGCACAGTCCGTTCAGCGCCTTCCAAGTCGCCCAGTCTTCTGTGTGCCCAGGGGGGAGTCTCTCATTTGGTATCAGCCATTGGTTGAGGTTCTGGGTTTGAGCCTGCCACTTCTGGACTCTTGCTTGCTGAGGTGTTCCAGCAAGTGTCTCTGTAGATCTTAGAAAACTATTTCTTGATTTAAGTCGTTGACGTGCTGGCTGATACTCAAACAAGGGATGAGCTGTAGATACCACTGCTTTGGTCCTTTCACAATTGGCTGCTACTTCCTGGCAGATGTCAGGTGGTGCAATGCTGGCTAAACAGTGTAATTTCTCCAGTGGTGTAGGGCGCAGACACCCCGTGATAATGCAGCATGTCTCATTAAGAGCCACATCCACTGTTTTAGCGTGGTGAGATGTGTTCCACACTGGGCATGCATACTCAGCAGCAAAGTAGCATAGCACAAGGGCAGATGTCTTCACTGTATCTGGTTGTGATCCCCAGGTTGTGGTACTCAAGACAGAGGACAGTGGGGGCATCCATGTGGAAGCAGTGCAAATCCGGTGGGCAGTGAGGGAAACCGTTGTCCTGCAGCTCACATCACCTGCATTGCCTCCTTCCTTCACAGGGAAACCCATCACTGCCTAGCTACTGCTACAGTAAGTTGTAGCAGGACCAAGTATGTGTGTGTGTTGAAGAAAAACCTCATGATGGTAATTATTATGTGCAGCTGGTAATGTAGGTCAACCAGCAATCTTGGACCACGCCTGATAGGGGATAACTGTATGGGTTTTTATAATACAGTTCTGGAGAGCTTTTTCTCTGAGGAGATCTATGCTCAAAGGCTCTGCTCTGAGGAGCATGTTGGAAAGAAGTTGTTATCCTGCTCTAAAGAAGGCTATGGTGGAATAGCTGTTTGCTCAGGGTTTATGTTTTGCTTTTTCATTTGACTTAAGAACTGTATTGTAAAAACCCATACAGTTATCCCCTATCGGGTGTGGTCCAAGATTGCTGGTTGACCTACATTATCAGCTGCACATAATAATGAAGATGCTTTATTTTGTGTTACTTACAAAGACTATGTAAATTTCTTGCACTGTTTGTGTTTCATCTCTGCTATTAAGAGTAAAGATTTTTCTGTTCATTTCTACTCTTGTCTGTGCGTCTTGTGCATGGGACGTGGCTAAGATCTGCTTGCTGTGCAACAGCTTCCCCCGGTGCTTTCCAGGTTTACTTGATGAGAACACAGGAAGCTTTCCATGTTCTCTGGGTTCCATCCTACGATGCCCCATATTGCCCACTTTGTCCCTCACCCCATCCCACGGGGGGAAGCATCAGTTGGCCAACTTCCACCCATTGTTGCCTATGCAACACAGGAAGCCTCTCGTGTTTCCACCATGGTGGCTTACCATGCTTTCACTTCACTTGCACCATGGAGCCCCGCTGGAAGTAGATCAACATTATGGGATGGGAGCCGTCAGGCTTCATGCCACAAGTGAAGTGAAAGTGTTGTACAATGGGCAATTTTGCCTGTCAGACGAGGTCCCAAATCTCTCAAGTGCTACAAGGTCCCTTTGAAAATGGATATTACAGGATGACATGACTATGCCTTTGAATGAAGTACACTGCTTTTTGAAATTCTGCTTTTTTATCACAAAGAGATTTTTTTTGTTCATTGAAGAGAGACTATTCAAGGTGGCCTAAGGACCAAACTAAAGCTAAAGAACTTACTGATAAACATGGCGTGGTCTTAAAAAATACTGCAGATTTAAAGAAGAGGAAATTAAAAAACCCTCTTTCTTGCTTGAGAAAATGATCACAAAGGAAAATGCAAATAAGTTGAGAATCCCTGTGCCGTTCAATTTGCCTTTCTTAAAGCTTTCCTAAGAACTTGGCACAATGAATAAATGAATAAATCTGGAAAGTTGCTCTTCCCATTCACTAAAGCCGTGTCTGAACATTTTTGTTCTTCTTCAGTACCCAATGACAGTATGTTGGCTATGTCACCCTAGGAAGGCTAGAGATAAATACACAAATGATCTAATTTCTACCTCTTGGAGCATTTTGTAATTCACAAAATGTTTTTGCAAGAAAAACATTTCTAGCATTGTGGAAAGTGACCATTGTTAAGAGATAAAATAGGAGAAGAACTGACCTTGCCATCAACCAGTGTGTGGCAGCTGCCATGGGCTATCATTTTGAATATCATGAAAGGGACCCAAATTGTTTCTTGCTTTGATATTATTCTATTTTCACTGGTAGGAATGGGGAGAATGGGGAATGGAGAGAAATGTCCATTTCTGGGCACCACAATTGAAGAGAGATATTGACAAGCTGGAATGTGTCCAGAGGAGGGCGACTAAAATGATCAAGGATCTGGAGAACAAGCCCTATGAGGAGCGGTTTAAAGAGCTGGTCATGTTTAGCCTAACGAAGAGAAGGCTGAGAGGAGATATGATAGCCATGTATAAATATGTGAGAGGAAGTCATAGGGAGGAGGTACCAAGCTTGTTTTCTGCTGCCCTGGAGACTAGGATGCGGAACAATGGCTTCAAACTACAAGAAAGGAGATTCCATCTGAACATGAGGAAGAACTTCCTGACTATGAAAGCCGTTCAGCAGTGGAACTCTCTGCCCCGGAGTGTGGTGGAGGCTCCTTCTTTGGAAGCTTTTAAACAGAGGCTGAATGGCCATCTGTCAGGGATGCTTTGAATGCAATTTTCCTGCTTCTTGGCAGGCAATTGGACTGGATGGTCCATGAGGTCTCTTCCAACTCTATTATTCTATGATCCCAATGAGAGTTATTGCCTTTACTGTCAACATAGCTTGGCTAACTGTGGGCAATTTGCATCACCAAAATGTGTGTTGGATTGTGTGATTTTACTTCACTTGTATACCGCTTTTCTCCCCCTCCCCCCAGCGGGGGACTCATGTAGTCTGATTTAATTGATAATTGTATTTTATTATCGTTATGTTAGGTTTCTGTATGTGAGGCATTAAATTTTTCCATAATTATGTTGGAAACCGCTTTGAGTCCCCCGCTGGGGGGAGGGGGAGAAAAGCGGTATACAAGTGAAGTAAGTAAACAAACAAACAAACAAATAAAGTGTGTGTGTACAGGCATTTCCTGGGTTATGAATACATAGGTTCTGTAGGTTTGTTCTTAAGTTGAATTTGTATGTAAGTTAAAACAGGTACATTTTTTTTTTGCTGTAGCTCCAGCCAATTTTTCTGGTTTTTTATAGTGTAGGAAAGGATTAACATCCTCGTAATGTTTGTTTTGCTATCTATGCTCCTGTTTAGGAAATTTCACCTTATTTTCTGTTCCTGTGACAACTGGATTTAGAAAAATTTGGGTTGCTGTGGAAACAAGGATTGGTGATAAAGCCTCAGTGGAGATACCATTTCCCCAGGATAACTCTTTCAGGAGTGAGTGCTGCCACTTGCCATGTTTGTAACTAGGAGTCGTATGTTAGTTAGATGTTTGTAACTCAAGGATTGTCTGTATAAGCAGGTATTATTTTCTGCTCTGCAACACGATGTTTTGTTTCTGCAAGGAGCCAGTGTTAGCCAGTTCTCTTTATACAGACTTTTATTTATTTCCCTCTCTCTCTATAAAAATTACCACGAGAACAATGATTCTGTTGAAGCCTCTATACACACTAGATTTAGTGGCAACCTTCCTCTCTTTACTGTTTCGCTGTCAATTGGGTTATACAGCTGGTGGTATGGAAGCATCAAACTGTTTGGTCATGTCACAGATTGTTGACAGCAATAACTCCACACGCTATCCTGGCATTGAAAGCATTCTTAGCCCACAATCCCATTCCAGGCCATTTTATGGAGCCAGCATAGTCCCTTTATAAGAGGCCTTTAAAAAGGAAATCAGTAGCAGCTTTGCAATTTCAAATATCCTTGGAATGGTAGAGGCTTCACAAAGTAAAAGCCCTACAGTTCATCAACTGCAAGAATATTGTCTGAAATCAAGATATGCCGCGATCTATTAAGCATGTAACTCAATCAAAAAGTACAAGAAATATTATCTGAGCTGCGGTGGACATGTATGTAAATAGGATGTCTTCGTTGCTGTTCAGTTTTAAATCTTCATCTGTCAGGCCAAGTAAGAAATATTCTAGCTTTCTGGGGATCTTTTTCTTTAATATTTTTTGGGTCTCTTTCTGTATGGCATGCCAGTATTTATTCACCTCCGGGCATGACCACCACATGTGGTAATAGGTACCTGGTTGTTCTTTGCATCTCCAGTATGTATTTTTGTATTTTGCGTACATTAAGCTCAACTTTTGTGGCATTGTATACCACCTATGGAAGGTCTTTAGTCAGTTCTCCTTAAGGGCTATCGAATATGTATATTTGAGCTTCCCCCCCCCCCCCATATTTGTTGCCATTCCTGGACTTTTATGGGCCTTCCTATATTTTTAGCCCAGAGTACCATAAAAAGGTAAAGGTAAAGGTAGTCCCCTGACATTAAGTCCAGTCATGTCTGACTCTGGGGTGTGGTGCTCATCTCCATTTCTAAGCCGAAGAGCCAGCATTGTCCGTAGACACCTCCAAGGTCATGTGGCCAGCATGACTGCATGGAGCGTACCATACCAGAGTACCATACAATTTTTAATTTCTTCAGTTTCTGTCTCCCACATTAGAAGTTGGTTATATAACTTTGTTATGATCTTCTTTTCTATTTTCAGCAATTTATCCCATATTGTGTCTTTCTCCTCAAATCCAGTTTTTTGTCTCGTTTGTATGTTTCTGATAGTTGGAGATATTGTAACCATGTTAGGTTTTTATATTTCTGGGCCAGAAATAACCCAGAAATTGAAGAATGGCTAAACAAAATAACAGAAATAAGGGACATGGATAAGCTAACGTTCCTCTGAAGAAGTTGTTCTGGAAGACCGGTAAAGCAGACAGACTGGACTGTTTTTGAGGAATACGAAAAAAGTAAATTTGAATGCTAAAATAATTGGGATAGGAACAGGCGAGACGCAGATAGATCTATCATTGTTTTGGACGGGTGAAAATTAAAACAGGAGACTCCAATGAGGATCGCCTGGGAATATAGGAAAAATCTCTGTTTGGAAACTAAATGGAAGTCACAAGGTTTTAATTAGTGTAAATGTATATGGTGTACATGTTGATGTGATCGATCTACCCTTCCCCCGGACAAAAGGGGGCTATAATCGGGTGAGTAGGTATTGGTGTATTTGTACGTTTGTATGGCAACAAATGATTTGTATGTAAGTATGTACCCCCCCTCCTACTCCACCCCTCCCTCCGTCTCTCCGTCACACCCACCCCCTTCCCTCTCCTCCCCGCCTCAGGCTGAAATCCTCCCCCCTTTTTCTATTTTGTGTTATTTATTGAAATTTAATAAAGATCATTTTATTAAAAAGTACAAAAAATAACATTAGTTTGGCATGATTTACTTTTGAAGAAGCCATGCTTGCTTTTAGTTATCACAGCATTATTTTCCAAATGCCCACAGATGGATTGTTTAGTGGTCTGTTCTAGAATATTTTCTAGTATCAATATCATGTCGACTTGTCAGTAATTGCTTGAGTCTGCTTTGTTCCTCCACTTTTTTTAACATTTGCCCTCCTCCAAGCTGCTGGGACTTTTCCTGTTCTCAATAATTCTCAAAGATGTTTGACAGTGGCTCTGCCATTACATCTCCAAGTTCCTTTAGTATTTTTCAGTGCGGTTCATCTGGCCCTGGAGACTTGGATTCATTTAGAGTAGCTAGGCATTCCTTTATTACCTCTTTACCTATTCTGGGCTGAAGTCTCCTTCCTGTGTGATTTATTCCATTTTCATCAGTTAAAGCACTTTTTTTTCCTTTTGGGAAAAGACTGCATCAAAAGCCTTAAACAATTCAACTTTCACTCTAAAAATGCAATTGCTCTTTCTCTTTCTCCAAATATAACCAACAAAAATTTCTTTCTATTGTTTTTAACATCCCTAGCAAGTTTGAACCTATTTTGAATTTTAGGTTTTCTAACCTTCACCCTGTAGTTGTTTGTATTACCCATTGAAAAAACCATCACTGGACCCCACTCAATTCGTCAAGTATTGGCGTGTTTCCAATCTCCCCTTTTTGGGCAAAGTCCTGGAACGTGTGGTGGCTTCACAACTCCACAAATCCATGTCATTCTTGGAAGACATGGATTATCTAGATCCAGCACATTCTGGCTTTAAGCTGGGACATGGAACCGAGACAGCCTTGGTCGCCTTAGTTGAAAATCTATGCTGGGAACTAGACAGGGGGAGTGCATCCCTGTTGATTTTGCTGGACTTCTCAGTAGCTTTTGATACCATTATCCTTCTGGGACACCGCATGGGAATAGGCCTTGAAGGCACTGTTTTGTGGTGGCTCTGGTTCTTCCTAGAGAGTCATTCCCAGAAGGTTTTGTTGGGAGACACCTGCTCAACCCCACAACCATTGTCTTGTGGGGTTCCGCAGGGCTCAATATTGTCCCCCATGTTATTTAACAACCACATGAAGCTGCTGGGGGAAATCATCCATAGTTTCGGGGTTGCGGTGTCACCTGTATGCAGATGATGTCCAACTCTGTCACTCCTACCCACCTGCTACTATGGAGGCTGTTCACGTCCTGAACCGGTGCTTGGCTGCTGTGATGGTCTAGATGAGGGTGAACAAACTGAAATTGAATCCAGACAAGACAGAGGTACTCCTGGTCAGTCGTAAGGCCGAACAGGGCATAGGGTTACAGCCTGTGTTGGAGGGGGTTACACTCCCCCGGAAGACGCAGGTTTGTAGCTTGGGAGTGATCCTGGACTCATCGCTGAGCCTGGAACCCCAGGTTTCGGCGGTGGCCAGGGGAGCATTTGCACAGTTAAAGCTTGTGTGCCAGCTGTGCCCGTACCTTAGGAAGTCTGACTTGGCCATGGTAGTCCATGCTCTGGTTAAATCCTGTATAGACTACCGCAACGCGCTCTACGTGGGGTTGCCTTTGAAAATGGTTCGGAAGCTTCAAATGGTCCAGCGGGAGGCGGCCAGGCTACTAACGGGAGCAGCGCTCAGGGAGCATACAACTGCGCCAGCTCCACTGGCTCCAAATTTGCTACCAAGCACAATTCAAAGTGTTGGCTTTAGCCTATAAAGCCCTAAACAGTTCCAGCCCAACTTACCTATCCGAATGTGTCTCCCCTTATGAACCTTCCAGGAATTTAAGATCATCTGGGGAGGCCCTACTCTTGATCCCGCCTGCCTCACAGGCACACTTGGCGGGGATGATGGACAGGGCCTTCTCAGTGGTGGCCCCTTGGCTGTGGAACTCCCTTTCTGGGGATATTAGATCAGCACCCTCTCTCCTGACCTTTAGGAAAAGAGTAAAGCAAGCTTTTGGAACCTCATTGTAACCAGATAAACTCAGTATTGTGAATGAATATGGAATGGCTTAATGATGCAAATGGACATGGATTTAAACACAGATGTCATTGATTTTTATATTTTAAATTGTTTTATATGAATTTTATTATGTGATTTAACCTGTTTTTAACGATATATTTATATGTGTTCGGCATCTAAGTGTTGTCAGTTTGTACACCGTCCTGAGTTGCCTTCGGGCTGAAAAGGGCAGCATAAAAGTGAAATAAATAAATAAATAAATTGATGGTTTCTCCATTGATGATACATCTCTATGTTAAAGCTCCAATCACCTGAATGTTCTTTGGACATGTTGACAACTCCCAGTTTCCCTTCTCATTGTAATCATTTGCAAGAGAGCTTTCAATGTCTTGCTCTTAAGAAATCCAGATGCATCATAAACATGTAAGCTGCGGTGGTGCAATGGGTTAAACCCTTGTGCTGGCTGAACCGCTGACCTGAAGGTTGGTAGTTTGAATCCACGAGATGGGGTGAGCTTCAATCTGTCAGGTCCAGCTTCCCATGCATTTGCCAGTCCCCTGGGCAACATCCCTGCAGATGGCCAATTCTCTCACACCAGAAGTGACTTGCAGTTTCTTCTGACATGATTTTAAATGTCCCTTTGAACATTTCAGACCATTTCAGATGCAGTCATTCTTAAAGTCACCAAAATCGACTTTCATCAAGTCTAGAATGAGTGTCTAAGGTTGGCTTTCCTTTCCTTTGTATAGCAAATCCCACGAGAACATCCTAGGACCCAACCAGGAAAACATCATCCAAATCTTCTGTCTTACAGGGGCCACTTTAGTAAATGACCACAATGAGGTCAAACCTGTTTATTTCCCCTTTAATTTTAACTCCTAGGTCCTCAGCATGTTTTCTATGCTACTTTTTCTTCTCTGGCAAAGCAGACCATCATAAAATAAATGAGCTAGCCCTACAAAACTAGACACAAGAATAATGAAGGCTGTGATCAAAACCAAACTCCATCTTATTATTCTGCTTCTTGGGGATTTCAGGTACATTTTTATCACTTAAGCCTCTGCAGTTTCAATTACGCTTAGAGATGCAAAGTCTATCGAGCCCTCATCCTTCCTAATCTTGTTATCAACAATGCATTACCAGTCAATGCTCACATAATAGGATTGTCAGATAATTGTAGAATTTCCCCTTGTTTTCTCCAGTGTGTGCAAGTGTAAACACCCAAATGAACATTTTTTCTTGAGTTTATTGTCCATGGTTATCTTTACCTTTGATGCAATCTATTCTGATTTGATCAAAATGGTTATCCTGATACGCAGTGTTTCCAGCTGTAGTGGGAAATACTGTGAGACTTGAATATAAAAACTATATGATATTCCATGAATCTTAGCACCATGGTGTTTTTTTCTCCAGCCCAAAGCAATTTCAGTAAGACATGAGTCAGTGTAGAAGGATAATGCTGTGAGCTGGCATTTGCTATGTTTTGAGGGAATGACGTATTAAAGATCACACCAGATCATTAATTAATTAATTAACTATATTTATATACCGTCCCTCTCAACCCGCAGGTGACTTGGGGCGATTCAGAGTCGGTACCAAAACCATAAAATACAATTACAATACAATTAAAACGTTAAGATAATATAAAACCATAGCAAAAGTCAATAAAAACATATATAATTAGGGTCTCCTTGTTAAAACATTGTCCAATCACATCGTCCAACCATTCCATTTTCTTATGTCTATTACACTGTGTTTGCAAACGCCTGCTCAAAAAAACCAAGTCTTGACTCTTCTCCGGAATGTTAAAAGGGATGGGGCCAATCTGATAACCCTTGGAAGGATGTTCCATAGCAAGGGGCCACCACTGAGAAGGCCCTGTCTCTCGTCCCCACCAGCCGTACCTGTGACAAAGGCAGGATCGAGAGCAGGGCCTCCCAAGATGACCTTAAAGCCCTGGAAGGTTCATAAGGAGAGATGCGTCTGGACGGGTAAGTTAAGGAGACAGTCTGTAATCATTTAGAAAAAGTTGCTGTGATCACTAAAAGCGAACATGGATTTTTCAAAAACAAGTCATGCCAGACTAATCTTATCTCTTTTTTAAAATAGTTACAAGCTTAGTAGATGAAGGGAATACTGTGGATGTAGCATGTCTTGTTTTCAATAAAACTTTTGGCAAAGTTCCCCATGATAATCTTTCAAGGTAAAGGTAAAGGTTTCCCCCTGACATTAAGTCCAGATGTATCCGACTCTGGGAGGTGGTGCTCATCTCCATTTCTAAGTCAAAGAGCTAGCTTTGTCTGTAGACACCTCCAAAGTCATGTAGCCGGCATGACTGCAAGGAATGCCATTACCTTCCTGCTGGAGCGGTACTTATTGATCTACTCACATTTGCATGTTTTCAAACTGCTAGGTTGGCAGAAGCTGGAGCTGACAACAGAAGCTCATGCTGTCTCTAGATTCGAACCTGCGACCTTTCGGTCAACAAGTTTAGCAGCTCAGCGGTTTAACCCACTGCACCACCGGGGCTCCTTAACAAACTAGTAAAATGTGGACCAGACAATACTACTGGATGGATTTGTAATTGGTTAGCTGACTGAACCCAAAGGGTGTTCTCACTAATGGTTCCACTTCATCCTGGAAAGAAATAACTAATGGGATGCCAAAGGGTTCGGTCCTGGGCCCAGTTCTGTTCAACATCTTTATTAATGCATTAGATGAAGGTTTAAAGGGCGTGCTCATCAAGTTTGCAGATGACACCAAATTAGGAGGGATAGCTAATACACCAGAAGACAGGATCAGAATTCAAAATTATCTTAACAGATTAGAAAGTCATACCAAAACTAACAAAATGAATTTCAACAAGATGAAATGTAGGATACCTCACTTAGGCAGAAAAAATGAAATGCACAGATACAGGATGGGTAATGATAGGCTCGACAACAGCTCATGTGAAAAAGGCCTTGCAGTATTGGTGGACAACAAGTTGAACGTGAGCCAACAGTGTTATGCAGCAGCTAAAAAAGACAATGGGATTTTGGACTGCATCAGAAGGAATATAGTGTCTAGATATAAGGAAACCATGATGCTTCTCTATTCTGCTTGGTTAGACCTCACCTGGAATACTGTGTCCAATTCTGAGCAGCACAATTCAAGAGAGATATTGACAAACCGGAACATGTCCAAAGGACAGCGACTAAAATGATCAAGGGTTTGGAGACCATACCCTTTGAGGAGCATCTTAAAGAGCTGGGGATGTTTAGCTTTCAGAAGAGAAGGTTGAGTGGAGACATGATAGCCTTCAGAAGAGAAGGTTGAGTGGAGACATGATAGCCATGTTTCATTATCTGAAAGGATGTCATAAGGAAGAGGAAGCAGACTTGTTTTCTGCTGCCCCGGAGACTAGGACTCAAAGCAATGGGTTCAAATTACAGGAAAGGAGATTCCAATCCAACAACAGGAAGAACTTCAAATGCAACAAAACACAACTAGAAGTTTAGGTGTCAAGCAAAAAGCAAAAGGGCAAGATATGTCCTGCTAAAATTATTGAAGGAGAGGACAGAGGTAGAAGAGATGGTGAGAAAGATGATATTTAAGAAACCTGAAAGGGATTATTTTCTGTAGGTTTGCTGTAGCATCAGTACTCCCTTTATCTCCAAGACACTTGGAATCATCAGCCAGTAGAAAAAATATTGTTTGTATCAGATCTTACTCTTCATACCTGGCATTCCAACTTGGCATTCTCAGTGTGAAAGATAATCCATCCTCAAAGACTCAGAAAATTTTCTTTAGAGCTTTGGGATGTCTGTCATTTGCAGCTACGGTGATCACAGGGCCATTGTGGTGTGCTCACTGGAAAACTAATTTCCTTGTTTTATTTCCGATAATGTTTGCTCATGGCTATAAGCCACTTCTAAAGCACCAGACAATGAGAAAGTTAATATTTCTGGTTTGTGATTCTGCATGCATAATTCATTCATTCATTCGTTTAATCTATACCCTGACTTCACCACACAAATGATCTTCAAAGCATTCTTCACACGCATGGCTGAATTTCTTCAGAACTAGATCCAGTCTTCATATGCAGAAGGTTATTTCTGATATGGGCGCTGTCCTTGCAGAATGATTGTCACTGAATTGTCTTCGGTAAATCATAATGGTTTTAATGGCTTAAATGCTTTAGAGTGACCTACAACTTGAAATTAGAGCTCCCTGGGACATAAATCTCTCCATTCTTTCATTATTCTTGACATAATGATGATTATTTTAATAAAATATCTCATTCTACAGCATTTTAGCCTCCAAAATTTATTCAGAAGAAGATTTAAAAATAATGTATCTACATTAAGAACTGTTTGACTTTGTAAAGTGAAGACTCTTGGATCATACTTGGATGAACATCTCTCCAATTAAAATTCATCATGAAACAGAAGAATGATTAGGTGTAGATAGGATATGCCTTTACATGTAGTTGAGATAAAAGAAATGGAAAAAAATATACAAAAGAGATCAGTATAAATGTATATACATGAGAAAAATAGTAATTAAACTATTATTAAGTCACTGACAAAATTGACTGTTAAGGGGCCATTTATCAGTAATCCCATGGTCAACAGGCACCAAGAAAAAAACCTGCAAAAATAAAGTTTTCAATTAAAGACCTTAAAAAACCCAAAACTAACAACAACAACAACAACAACAACAACAACTTATTTATATAACACCCTATCCCCCCAAAGGGACTTAGAGTGATTTACAGACAAAAGTAACAAAGTGGCAAATATTTATTGCCAAAACAAACAAACAACAGACAACAATAAAACAAGTGGAGCTGGGGCGGCTTGGTAGAGGTCATTGGTGAGGCCCCCTTGGGCCCGTTGGTGCCATGGTGACTTTGAGGAGGGTGATGGTGAAGCCTTCCTGGGTCCATTGGCGCTTCAGTAGCCTTGAGGAGGGTGATGGTTTGCCCCCCCCCCCCCCCCGGGCCTGTTGGCACCATGGCAGCCTCAAGAAGAGTGATGGTGAGGTCTTCCTGGGCCCATTGGTGCCTCAGTAGCCTCAAGGAGGGCAATGGTTTGGCCCCTCTGGTCCTGTTGGTGCCATGGAGGCCTCGGGGAGGGCGATGGTGAGGCCTTCCTGGGTCCATTGGTGCCTCGGTAGCCTCGAGGAGGAGGATGGTTTGGCCCCTCTGGGCCTGTTGATGCCATGGCGGCCTCAAGAAGGGTGATGGTGAGGCCTTTCTTGGTCCATTGGTGCCTCAGTAGCCTCGAGGAGGGCAATGGTTTGGCCCCTCTGGGCCTGTTGGTGCCATGGCAGCCTTGAGGAGGGTGATGGTGAAGCCTTCCTGGGTCCATTGGTGTTTTGGTAGCCTCAAGGAGGGTAATGGTTTGACCCCCCCCCCCCCCCGGGCCTGTTGACGACATGGCAGCCTTGAGGAGGGTGATGGTGAGGCCTTCCTGGGTCCATTGGTGCCTCAGTAGCCTCGAGGAGGGTGATGGTTTGGCCCTTCTGGGCCTGTTGGTGGCATGGCAGACTTGAGGAGGGTGATGGTGAGGGCTTCCTGGGTCCATTGGCCCCTCAGTAGCCTCAAGGAGGGCGATGGTTTGGCCTCTCTGGGCCTGTTGGTGCCATGACGGCCTCGAGGAGGGTGATGGTGAGGTCCTCCTGGGTCTGTTGGTGCCGTGACAGCCTTGAGAAGTCAAACTATACTTTGACTCTCTATACTGGGCATCAAAGCAGACCAAGGAAACAAAATGAAACAGAAAGATAGCACAGAAACACCAGAATTCAATAGTTTGTCAACAATCGTGTCTGATTTCTCATAAGAACCCAACAAAAAACTCAATTGGCAATTTCATACTAAACTTCTAGCAATATCAGAATGGTTAAAAGGGCAACTCTTTCCAACCTTTCAGCTACCCATTAGATATCATTCTGTCCATGTGATGTATCAATTTTCCACAAGATAAACCTTTGGTGGTCGGGAGAGAAGGTTAATCAATTCATGAATAAGATGTTGAGAAACAACTAAAAGAAACCCCCATATATACTATTGGTGGTTCTAGAAACAGTTAACTAATCCAATTGAACAACATGAAACTGTTTAATGCTGGTGCCAAACATCAAAGATGGTCAAACACCAGTGGTCTGGCAGCTTCTATCAGTCACACCAGCTTCCTGAACCCACTTGGGCAAGGCAAAACAAAGTTCAGGAGAACCTAAGAGAGACCTCCAATTTTTGGTCAGTTCCAAGAATGACAATTACGTTTGGCTGAATTGGAAGGAGTCTGGAAGGGTCATCGGAGCATAACAATTGCCCCTGTTGCCCATGGGCTGTGCAATTCCCATCCCTAGTATATGTAGTGTTAAATGTATATAGGTCCACCTGTCCCATGACAGTCCCATTACACTTAAATAAAAACATTAGATGGAGAGAAAAGAAGAGAAGGAGGATTGCAATCTTGTTGCCTATTGTAGCTATTTCACTCCCTAAACTACAAACCTCAAAATTCTGCAGGATGCAGTCACAGGATTTCAAGTGGGATGCACTCTTTACCTACACTTTAAGCTCTGATGTGGTAATGTAGAAGTTTTTAGCTATTTGTCAATTCTGTTTCTGTCATCTAGTGCTGAACCCAGACTTAGGCAGGTTTACTGTGGATCCCTTGAAATCAGTTGGACTTAAGATATTCATGAGTTTGGGTCTGTGTTCTATCTTTGAGCTATCTCTTCCAAGTAATGTTGCATCAGCCCAGACCCAAGTTCCCTGCAACATAACTAGATTTTGTACTTCAGATATGAAGCTTACCCTGAAAGTTTTAAATGGATAAAAGGAAAAGTATGCTTGCTACCAATTTCCAATTTATTTTCAGTGAAACATTTTGAATCTTTGAACCCCACAGGAAGCATAGAGTTATTGCCTTCCAAATATATAGCTATCCTGATCCGTTTTTACTGAAGAAGAGCTCTTGAATTAAATGACTGGGCTCTTCAGACTCAAATCCATTTCCCACATTTAAAAGAGATGGGTAATGTTGCTTTGAGAGGCAGATATTATATAATCCGTCCATGATGAAAATGCCACAAAGAAAATCTAAGATGAAAACAAACAGTCTAGATCAGGAATGGGCAAACTTTGGCCATCCAGGTGTTTTGGACTTCAACTCCCACAATTCCAAACAACCTTCTGGCTGTTTGGAATTGTGGGAGTTGAAGCCCAAAACACCTGGACGGCCGAAGTTTGCCCGTGCCTGGTCTAGATGTATACCACCAGCTATATTTTTCATTTCAAAGTCAAGCAATACATTGTCAGGTTCTTTAATGGACATCTATATAAATAAAAATGTAATGTTCGTTTGTGGGATTAACGTAACTCAAAAACCACTGGACAAATTGACACAAAATTTGGACACAATACACCTATCAGGCCAATGAGTGACCATAACTCATAAAAATCCTTAAAAAATGCAGCAGAAGGGACTTAAAAAGCCAAAAAAGCAAAAAGACACTACAGCACATGCGCAAAACTACTCCCCCTGGCAAACAAAAACACAATACAATATCTGGACTACAGCTCCCAGCATCCCCTAGACCAGGCCCTTTAGGAGAGGAGGATGATTCAAATGTTTTTTCCTATCATCATCATCATCATCATCATCATCATCATCATCATCATATTGGATAAAAAACAAGATTAGTACACAGCAAACAAAATCACTATGCTGGCTTTTGTATTTGATTTCACGTCAGACACTTCCCAAGGACTGTGTGATGTATCAGCTTATAATGCGTACAAATCCGAGAAGGGTGGCCTTTTGCAGCTGACAGATGGTAATTTTGTCAGCGTCAATTGTTTTTAAGTGCAGGCCAAGGTCTTTAGGCACTGCACCCAGTGTGCCGACCACCACTGGGACCACATTGACTGGCTTGTATACAATAGAGGTGTATAATTTGGCCAAAAGGCATGCCATTTCAGGGTCCATTGTCAGCTGACCCCTCATTCTGTTTACTGAGAAGTTGCTCGAAAGGGGAGGGGTGTTTTAATTCGGCAAAGATTCAGCTCATTGGCTACAATGGGAAATTTTAAAGGCCCAGTCCTCGGTCATTTAAAGGCCTGTCTGCATGTAACCTACCTCAATTTTAGACTCCATTTACAATTGCAGGCCTGCAAAGTTTCAAAACAATTCACTAATCTACTGATTTTTAGAATTATTTTAAAATTTTACTATATATATATTTAAAAATAAGACAAACTGCAAGAGAGAGGTCATGGGAATTGTAGTAAATGGTTAGGTCCATTCTCAGACAATCAGAGCATGGACACAACCAGGCATTTTATTGGCTGAGAAACAGAGAGAGAGAAAAACTTCAACTCCCATCATGCTTCAAGAGGAACTCAGACACTTTTCAATATCCACCCTAAGCAAGTGCTGCTGGGAAAGTGAGTTCCCAGCAGGACCCTTTCATGAAGAGGAGCCTAGGAAACTTTCCAAAAAGAAATGGAGGGATGTTGCTTCTGCTAGGGAGGGAGAAAAGACACGTAGGTATGCAGACTTAACTCCCTCTCCAGGAACTGATAAAATCTGGCTCCCTTAATCCGTTTTGTTGGAGTTTGTGGCTCCCTCCTCCCCATTCTGTTTTTGGATATTAGATAAAATGGACCACCGAATATTACAAATCAAACTGATTCAGGCCCAAGCCTAGTATACAAGGGGCCTGATAACTCTCCAATCAACTGATAACTCACTTTTGATAGCTCACTCCAATCAATTGATATCTAGCAGGTTTTGCTCAAAAGCTTTTCATAACCTTTTTATTTGTGCAGGAAATTTGAATTGTGCAGGAAAGAAACCAGAAGCCAGTGGAACTTATATAACAAGGGAATCATGTGCCTTCTGTAGCCATTTGCTTGGTAAGCAATTCAGCTGTAAGTCTGTGGACCAGCTGATGTTTCAGAATGCTTCAATAGCAACTGAAATGACAATGCCTTCTACTTAAGTCTCCCTAGTTTCTTATTGCAATCTTTTGATTACTAAAAAAAGCTTAAAAGTTTTTAAAAATGAATCCCATATTTTTAGAGTAGTATCCATTCCAATCCTAGCATTCTCCTTGTAGAACAGTGGGATATACATGCAACAGGGAGAGAAGCAGTCATTGTTTCTCCCCACAAACTCTACACAAGTTCAAAATCTGCCCTGGTGGGATAAGAAACCACCGGCACTGATTTTGGCATAAGATTTTGATTCACGCTGCTTTAACTCCTTTGATCATGCTCTGTGATCCACTAACACATTACTCTCAAAGGTATTTATTTATTTATCGTGTCAGGAGAAGACCAAACAGTTGCGTTGCATTTTTTAACAAACAAACAGAAAAAACACAAAGTTTGCAAGCTTGGTAGTTGATTAAATGTCCTTTGACCAGTAGCTGGCTACTTGGAGTGCCTCTGGTGATGCTGTAAGAAGGTCCTCTATTGTGCACGTGGCAGGGCTCAGGTTGCATTGCAGTAGGTGGTCTGTAGTTTGCTCTTCTCCACACTCGCATGTTGTGGATTCCACTTTGTAGCCCCATTTCTTAAGGTTGGCTCTGCATCTCGTGGTGCCAGAGCGCAGTCTGTTCAGTGCCTTCCAAGTCACCCAGTTTTCTGTGTGTCCAGGGGGGAGTCTCTCATTTGGTATAAGCCATTGATTGGGGTTCTGGGTTTGAGCCTGCCGCTTTTTGACTCTCGCTTGCTGAGGTGTTCCAGCAAGTGTCTCTGTAGATCTTAGAAAACTATTTCTTGATTCAAGTCGTTGGCGTGCTGGCTGATATCCAAACAGGGGATGAGCTGGAGATGTCACTGCCTTGGTCCTTTCACTATTGGCTGCTACTTCCCGGCGGATGTCAGGTGGTGCGATACCGGCTAAACAGTGTAATTTCTCCAGTGGTGTAGGGCGCAGACACCCCGTGATAATGCGGCATGTCTCATTAAGAACCACATCCACTGTTTTAGTGTGGTGAGATGTGTTCCACACTGGGCATGCGTACTCAGCAGCAGAGTAGCAAAGCGCAAGGGCAGATGTCTTCACTGTGTCTGGTTGTGATCCCCAGGCTGTGCCAGTCAGCTTTCATATGACATTATTTCTAGCGCCCACTTTTTGCTTGATATTCAGGTAGTGCTTCTTGTAGGTCAGAGCACAGTCCAGAGGGACTCCCAGGTATTTGGGTGTGCTGCAATGCTCCAGTGGGATTCCTTCCCAGGTAATCCTCAGAGCTCGGGATGCTTGTCTGTTCTTAAGGTGAAAAGCACATTCTGTGTTTTAGATGGGTGAGGAATCAACTGGTTTTCTCTGTAATAGGCAGTAAGAGCACCTAGAGCTTTGGAGAGCTTCTGTTCAACCATCTCAAAGCTCCCTGCTTGAGCGGTAATGGCACGATTATCTGCGTAGATGAAACTCTCTGTCTTACTCTCAAAGGTAAATATACCCATAGTACATATACTCTGGTAAAACATGCCACAGGGTGTCACAGAAAGGAGGGTGCAGGTTTGTCCTTGGCTGCCCAAGAAGGTAGGACCATTCTAAAGCTTCCAAGGCACCATTTACTGCTATGTAAAATCCAGATTATCTGCTGTGAACTGGATTCTGTGGCAGTGTAGACTCATATAATCCAGTTCAAAGCAGTAGAATTTGACTGAAGATTAGTTGAAACACATTGATTTGACAGTAGAACCAATTTAGCAGAGGCGGAGAGCATCTCCTTGTCTGGACATCTTCAGACAGAGGCTGCACAGCTACCTTCCGGGATAGTCTAGTCTAGCTGGATAGCTTGCATTTAGCAAGGAATTAGACTGTGGAAACCCAGCTCTATAATTCTGTGATAATATGTGATAATACATCAGTGTGGTTATGCAAAAGGTGCAATATATCATTATGGTTATTTATTTATTTAAAACATTTATATTCCACCCTTCTCATCAGGATGGAGCACAACATATATACAACAAACATTCAATGCCAGCACATAAGATGTTAAATATATACTAACATTAAAATCACTTACATTCAGATTAAAAGTTGCTTTAAAACCATCTCATGACACCATTTTGCCACATTACACTGCCCCAAAGGCTTTGTCTTCACCATCCTTCTGAATGACAGGTGGGAGGGGGCTGATCTAATCTTGTCAGGAAAGGAGTTCCATAACCGGGGAGCAATCACTGAGAAGGCCCTGTCTCTCATCCCCGCAAAGCGCACCTGTGATGGTGGTGGGACCGAGAGCAGGGCCTCCCCAGAAGATCTTAGTTTCCACAGTGGTTCATAAAGGGAGATGCGTTCAGACAGGTAAACTGGGCCAGGGCCATTTAGGGCTTTATAGGCCAAAGCCAGCACTTTGAATTATGCCCAGTAGCAAACAGGCAGCCAGTGGAGCTGATGTAACATGGGAGTTGTGTGCTCCCTGTATGCTACCCCAGTTATTAAGCTGGCTGCTTCTCGTTGGACTATTTGAAGCTTCCAAACCGTCCTCAAAGGCAACCCCACGTAGAGCGCATTGCAGTAGTCCATCCTGGATGTAACGAGAGCGTGGACCACCGTGGCCAAGTCTGACTTGCCAAGGTGTGGCTGCAGCTGGTACACAAGTTTTAATTGTTATATCACATAATGATTGTCTTTTTGCAGTGTTTTGTCCATTGGCACGTGTACATCATTCTGTATACTTAGGAAAGTGGACACACATGAAATAAACTTGCTGTAGTGGCAATCTAAACATGAAGCTATTTCTCCAGGTCTCTCCTTCCCTTTAGGTGCAGAACACCATCATTCATACTCCGTCAAGATAATTATTGGGACAATGGTTTCTTTCTGTTTATATAAACAATATAAGGTTGGGTATTTTGTCTTTGTTCACACAATGGTGCTTTCTGGGAAGAAAAGGAGCAAAGTGTAATTGCAAAATGGTTGCCTTCTATTTTTGCCTAAGATATATTATGCAAGCTGACAAGGCAGTAAGAACTTGCAGAACTTGTTATTTCCAAATGCACGTTCAAATGTTAAATGTGCTACAAAGTTCATTGTCTTGATTAGAGTAAACAACCCTGTTTATCGCTCTGATTTTTCACCAGGCCTGTTATGATCCATGAAAGAACTACATATGCTTGGCCTTTAGGAGATATCCTTCCTGCCTTTCCAATGTTATATGTATCAGACATGAAAGTGGGGTAAGAGGCTGAATGGAAGGAACACCAGTCTCCACCATTTCAGAGTGAGCTCTTCTTCCTGCTCAATTCATAGGTTTCCACTGAAAAGTGTAACTATATGAAAGAGCAGACACAGCTGGTTAATCAGAAAATTGCTATACTCCTCCAGGAAGAAACAGATATTAAAGTATAGCGGACCCTTGGTATCTCCTGTGGTTTAGATTCAGGATCCTCCACTTATAACAAAATCCATGGATGCTCAAGTCCCAGCGATGGTCCTCCGCCATCAACTCCGCTGGACCGGCCATGTTGTCCGGATGCCTGTCTCCCAAAAGCAGTTGCTCTATTCCGAACTCAAGAATGGAAAATGGAATGTTGGTGGAAAGAAAAAGAGATTTAAAGATGGGCTCAAAGCCAACCTTAAAAACTCCGGCATAGACACTGAGAACTGGGAAGCCCTGGCCCTTGAGCACTCCAGTTGGAGGTCAGCTGTGACCAGCAATGCTGTAGAATTTGAAGAGGAACATATGGAGGGCGAAAGAGAGAAACATATCAAGAGGAAGGCACGTCAAGCCAACCCCAACCAGGACCGCCTTCCACCTGGAAACCAATGCCCTCACTGTGAGAGAAGATGTAGATCAAGAATAGGGCCCCACAGTCACCTATGGACCCACCACCTGAACACTGACCTTGGAAGACCATCATCCTCGGACTACGAGGGATCGCCTACGTAAGTATATATAATGGCATAGTAACATGGTGTTCCTTATATCAAATAGCAAAGTTAAGGGATTATAAAAAATATTTTCTAGCCATGGATGGTTGAATCCATGGATATGAAATCTATGGATATGGTGGGCTGGCTGAACATGATAGCGAGTGTACACAAGAAGAAGCACTGATGTTGAATCTGACCTGGGGAAATGAAAACCTTCAGTTCCCACCATCAGACCTATGTACTAGGCCTGGGTAACAACGGAAAAATTTGTTTCTAAAATCGATTCGTTTTTTGGGGGTTTTTGCGTTTCAATATTTAAAAGAATTCCGAATTTTTTCTTTTAAAAAGTTCGATATTTACGAAATTTTGTAAATGTTAAAAAAATTACAAAACATTAACGAAACAAATACGAAACAATAACGAATCGATTCGTTAATGGCGGACGCGACCGCGCAATATGCTAAAAAACCTCCAAATGGGACAGGGGGAACTTCTGAAGCTTCCCTCTCCCTCTGTTGTTGACTGTTGGTGTGATATTATAATTTTTTTCACTAATTAAACCAAAAACAACTATAAAACTTGCCCCAGACATGCGGAAATAATAACAAAACGACCTCAAACCGATAACTAAATGAATACATAACGAATCCGAAGCATTTACTAAACGAATTTAAAAATTCGTTTCGTTTTTAAGCTGCTCCAGAATGGTTCGTTATCGCTTCGTTATAAAAAAATAACGAATTTTTAACGAATTACGAATTAACGAAACGAAACTGCCCAGCCCTACTATGTACTGCTCCAATCTGGGCAAACCATTCTGAGTTGCTTCCAGGGTTTGGCTGTATTTCAGCTAAACAAACCTTTGTTCTTCTAGAACAATCATTATTCTAGCCTTTATCAAATCAATGGCCATCATTCTGGGCTTTATCTCCTGTTTTTACAGAAACCCATTTATATAATGCTCCAGGAAATACATAAGGCCAATGTAACCTGATGTTGGATGTTTCACGGGAAAATTGTATTCTGGAAAATATGCTTCATTTTAAATGTTGATATATTTGGGCCCATTTTGACAAGGAAGAAGGCAAAGGGAAAAGATTAGACATTCACTTCCCTAATGCTGATGGCTTGGAGACAAGGAACATGTAGTTTCGAGGGCACCTGACATTCATACAGAAATTAAGTACTCTGGCAAAGTTATGAGACATGATATCAATTTACAAATCTCAGAAGGAGCTAGATCATAAGCAAGAACCTCTTGCCGGAACATTTGTCTGGCCTGGTAAATGAGAAGATGGTGGCAAGGATTAATGTTTAGGACTTGCAAACATTTGTTCTTTAGGCTAGGAAACTGCAGTGGACTAGTGCAGTAAAAGGTTATTGGGTCTAAGAAGATCCCTTTACCCACAGAAGTCTCAAACTCCAAGCCCTAGGAATCCTACCATTCACTCTGCCCTTGTTCCCCTAAATATCCCCTTTCTAGATCTGATTGCTTGACTTTCGGGTTGACCTCATCAGCTTGGCCTTGTGTTTGTGCTCATTTGTGAGTTCTTTAGTTTGTTATGTGTGGCCTGACTCAATTTCAGACTTGTTAGCCAACCACAGACAGATTTAATACAATAAGGACAACAAGTTTAGTAACACAGTGGGAAAGTAGAACACTCAGATGTATTTATTAATTTGTTTACAATATTTATATTCTGCCCTTCTCACCCCGTAGGGGACTCAGGGCAGATTACAATGTACATATACATTGCTATAGATACACAACATATATAGACACAGAGACCATTTAACATTCCAGCTTCATGAAGATATTTTGGCTACCAGGAGAGCTGTCACTTCACCGTCCATCTGTGACACAGATGGAGTACTTCCTCATTCTTTGCATGCTTGCTGGAGATTTTTATGACATTGTAAATCAGTTAAATTAGCCTCACCGCATAAGCGGTACCTAAATTTCCTACTTGACAGATGCAACTGTCTTTCGGGCTGCAAAGGTCAATAGCGAGCTACACAATGCTCGAAAGCTCACTCCGACCCGGGCTGGCTTCAAACTCATGATCCTTCAGTAAACAATGATCTAATGCAGCTGACTCCCTGCCAGCTGCACCACAGTCCCGGTGCTTTGAGATGCCAGATCTAGCTATGGTAGTCCATGCCTTAGTCACATCCCATCTGGACTACTGCAATGCTGTCTACATGGGGCTGCCTTTGAAGATAGTTCAGAAGCTACAACTGGTTCAGAGATCGGCAGCCAGACTGCTAACTGGAGCGTGCATACCACTTTCTTCATAGTTATAGCACTGTGATTCCACTTCAACTGCCAGGGTTCCCATTCTATGGAATGCTGGTATGTGCAGTTTATGGAGGAATCACAGCCAGAGTGATTCCCTAAATTACAAACCCCAGGATCCCATAGGATGCTACTGCAGCAGTTGAAATGTAATTGTGGTACAATTATAGTGCACTTCTTTCAGACTTCACTATAATCGTGAAGCCTGAAAGAACTGAGAGTAAAAAGCCGCAATTACACTGAGTGTTCATAGTAAAGCAGGGGAAAATGACTTTTATTGTCTCAAGAAAACTACCAAGAAATAAGAAAAAGATTAAACTCTAAAATTACATCCTATGTACAGGGGTAGACTGGCAGCCCCATTAGCAATGGCAACCCAGGACAGCCCCCTTCTCAGAAAAAGGTAACAAAGAAACTATGTTCTTTGGGTGTCATCCAAGGGCAGAAGGAAGAAATAAAATCCTTAGTTTAGACATTTACATATCGATCTTTTGAAAAGCAAGAGAGGAAAACAGCAGGGACCACCAATTTGCTTCTTGCCCTTTTCTACCAATTACTTGATACATGCTTGAATGGTTTTGAATTCTAACAGCCAGAAAGTTTAAGGGGGAATAAATGTTGTTTGGACCTGGTAGTAATGTAATGATGTAATTAGAAGTACAACAAAAGTTGCATATAGACTCAAATTAATGCAGTTTGACTTTAACTGTTAATGGTTCTATTTATTTATTTATTTATTGTTTCAGAAGTGAATAGATGATACGGTTGTAATGTATTTTTTAAAACCACAAATAAAGTTAAAACTTGCTATTATACTAGATTTCTTTTGACCAGAAGCTGGCTACTTGGAGTACCTCTCGTGTCACTGTAAGAAGGTCCTCCATTGTGCATGTGGCATGAGTCAGATTGCATTGTAGTAAGTGGTCTGTGGTTTGCGGTTCTCCTCACCTGCATGTTATCGACTCCGCTTTGTAGCCCCATTTCTTAAGGTTGGCTCTGCATATTGTGATGCCAGAGCGCAGTCTGTTCAGCGCCTTCCAAGTCGCCCAGTCTTCTGTGTGCCGGGTGTTAGAGTAAGTCGTAACAGGATCAAGTATGTGTGTGTGTTAAAGGAAACCTTATACTGTTGATTATTATATGCAGCTAATAATGTAGGTCAATCAGTAAGTTTGGACCATACTCAGTGGGGTATAACTGTATGGATTTTAGAATACAGTTCAGCTTTTGCTCTGAGGAGCCTTTGCTCAGGCATCTTGATCAACCCTTTGTACTGCTCTCTCATTTGGGGGAAGCTGAAGAAGCCTTCTTCTGTATTGCTTACAAGGACTATGTAAGTTTGTTGCACTGTTTGTTTTGTTTGCAACACTTCAAGTTTATGTTTTAACTCTGCTGATAAGAGTAAAAAAAATTCTGTTCTATTTCCTCTTGCCTGTGTGCAATATTATTGTGTCTTCTGCATTAGACCTGACTGAAACCTACTTAAGGGGTGGTGGTGGTTTCTCATCTGGTATCAGCCATGGCTCGAGATTCTGGACTTTAGTCTGCTACTTTTGGGCTCTCGCTTGCTGAAGTGTTCCTGCGAGTATCTCTGTAGATCTTAGAAAGCTTTTTCTTGATTTAAGACATTGGCTTGCTGGCTGATATCCGAACAAAGAATGGGCCGGAGAGGTCAATGCCTTGGTCTTTTCATTACTGGCTGCTACTTCCCGGTGGATATCAGGTGGTGCAATGCCGGTTAAACAGTAAAATTTCCCCAATGCTGTAGGATGTAGACATCTGGTGATAATGCAGTATGTCTCATTAAGAGCCACATCTACCGTTGTAACGTGGTGAGATGTATTCCATACTGGGTATGAGTATTCAGCAGCAAAACACAAGGGCATCTGTCATCACTATATCTGATTGCAATCCCCAGGTTGTGCCAGTTAGCTTTCATATGATATAATTTCTGGCGCCCACTTTTTGCTTGATATTTAGGCAGTGCTTCTTGAATGGTTTGATGCTATGGAATAAATAAAATTGTAGTTTTACAAGGTCTTTTGCTTTCTCTGCAAAAGAGTGCTTCAACAAACTACAAAACCAAGGATTCCATAGTATTGAGTCATGGCCGTTAAAGTGCTGCCAGACTGCATTAATTCAGCAGTGTAGATGCACTGAATTGGGCTCAGAATAAATTGACCTTTTCCCAGTTAATGGAGAGGGAAAGGTTGAATTAGAGGAAATTCTGCCATTGCTGTTCACTGTTCACACATTATTGAGCCATGGTATCAACATCACTACAAGTGAGCAACAATTAATCAGGAGTAAAGGTATAAGAGGGTAAATACAGCATGGAGATAGTAAGCAAAGGAAAAACAGACAGAAAAAGAATGTAGGAGGCAGGCATCCTAGGAAAACGTATGTGTGTAGGAGATGGGAAGAGGAGGAGTAAGTTGACAGATGCTGCTAAGGTGGTTAAGAATGACAGGAATAAGTGCAAAGAATGACAGGATAAGTGACGGCAGATGAACACAAAGAATGATCGGAAGGAAGAAGATGGAAACAGATTGAGACAAAGTGTCAATTTAAAGATCAAGTAGATAGCCAAAGAGCCAGTGTGATAAAATAGCTTGAGTATTGGAAAGGACATTGGAAGACCAAGCTTCAAAACCCACCTTGACTATGAAAACCCACTGTTTGTTCTTCAGCAGATCACAACCTCTCAGTCTTGGATAAAGGCAAGGGCAAACTCCTCTCTGAACAAATTCTGCCAAGAAACCCTATAGCAGGATTATATTTGGATCACTTCATGCCCTGAAATTAGAGTTTGCTCATCATATATTCCATGATATGTCCTTAAGAGGACTATATTAAGTAATGCAAACTTTGTAATATAGTGACAATCACAACTGTCTCAAGACATTTTGCTGTCGGTGGCAGAATAGCAATGACACTTGCCTCTACCCAAATAAAAGTGCTCCCTACTCAACACCAAACAAGTTGCTTTGACACCAAAAGCAATAACAACAACAACAACAACAACATTAGAACGAATGTCATCAAAGCCAGAACTGAAAAGTCGACGACAGATCCCAAATGTCGGCTCTACAAGGAAGCAGATGAAACAATAGATCACATCCCCAGCTGCTGCAAGAAGATCGCATGGACAGACTACAAGCAGAGGCATAACACCATTGCTCAGATGATTCATTGGAACTTGTACCCCAAATACCATCTGCCTGCGACAAAGAACTGGTGGGATCACAAGCCGGAAAAGGTTATAGGGAATGAACATGAAAAAATAGATCACATCCTCAGCTGCTGCAAGAAGATCGCACAGACAGACTACAAGCAGAGGCATAATACCATTGCTCAGATGATTCATTGGAACTTGTACCACAAATACCATCTGCCTGCAACAAAGAACTGGTGGGATCACAAGCCGGAAAAGGTTACAGGGAATGAACATGAAAAAATAGATCACATCCTCAGCTGCTGCAAGAAGATCGCACAGACAGACTACAAGCAGAGGCATAACACCATTGCTCAGATGATTCATTGGAACTTGTACCATAAATACCATCTGCCTGCAACAAAGAACTGGTGGGATCACAAGCCGGAAAAGGTTACAGGGAATGAACATGTCAAGCTGCTCTGGGACTTCTGAATTCAGACTGACAGAGTTCTGGAGCACAATACTCCTGACTTCACGATTGTGTTAAAAAACAAAGTATGGATTGTCAATGTTGCAATCCCAGGCAACAGCAGGATTGAAGAGAAACAACTGGAAAAGCTGACACGAGGTGAGGATTTATAGATCGAACTGCAAAGACTCTGGCACAAGCCAGTCAAGGTGGTCCCAGTGGTGATCAGCACACTGGGTGCAGTGCTTAAAGACTCTGGCCTGCACTTCAACACAACCAGTGCTAACAGAATTACCATCTGCCACCTGCAAAAGGCCACCTTACTGGGATCTGCACGCATTATTCGCCAATACATCACACAGTCCTAGATGCTTGGGGAGTGTCCGACGTGTGATTCAATACAACAGCCAGCAGAGAGTGCCTGCTGTGGACTCATCTTGTTGTGTTTCTAATAATAATAAAAATAATATAATAATAACAATTATTATTATTATTTTATTTTTATACCCTACCTACATGTCCCCTAAGGGACTCGGGGCGGCCTAGAAAGGGACAAGCCCAGAGAGCACAAAGTTAAAAACATAACACAATAAGATAGCATCAAAACAAAGCCAAACAGATACATACACAAATATCTTAGAACAGCTTATCTTTTACCTAGAAAAAAGAACACATTTAAAAAAAGAAATGTGAAATGATTTATTATTTACTGTCTTTTGAGGATATGCAAAATGTGCTGCTTGAGATAGCTGCCTTTCTTTGCCTAATGACAGGATGAGCTCTAGTGACTCTTCTTGTTTTCTAGCAAAATCCTTGTGCTTGATGCTGATTATAGAACCAGTGTTGTGTATAACAGTCAGAATGATTGCTTTCCCAAATGCTCATTCATAATTAACATTTATTACTTTGTAAAGGGTTAGCTGAGACAGACACATTTTGTTTCCCTTTTAATATTTAAAACAGATGTTTTTGATCGCACTTAGTTTCGGAAGAAGAGTAAGATTCCTGTAAATAGCCCAAAGCATATACTTGTGCTCGCATGAAAGTAACTAAATCCAAGTTTAGAGATTAGAAGTTAGGGGGTTCCAGTATCCAGTGCCAACATAGGTTACATTGGCTGAGAAGGCATACACACACACACACACACACAGAGAGAGAGAGAGAGAGAGAGAGAGAGAGAGAGAGAGAGACTAAGGAACCACTCTCCTAAAATAAACCCATGCTATCACAATACCAACCAAGATCCACATAGTTAAAGCAATGGTATTCCCCATAGGTACATACAGATGTGAGAGCTGGACCATAGGGAAGGCTGAGCAAAGGAAGATAGATGCTTTTGAATTGTGGTGTTGGAGGAAAATTCTGAGAGTGCCTTGGACCGCGAGAAGATCCAAGCAGTCCATACTTCAGGAAATAAAGCCTGACTGCTCACTGGAGGGAAGGAGATGAGAGGCAAAGATGAAGTACTTTGGCCACATCATGAGAAAACAGGAAAGCTTAGAGAAGACAATGATGCTGGGGAAAATGAAAGGAAAAAGGAAGAGGTGCCAACCAAGGGCAAGATGGATGGATGGTATCCTTGAAGTGACTGGCTTGACCTTGAAGGAGCTGGGGGTGGTGACGGCTGACAGGGAGCTCTGGTGTGGGCTAGTCCATGAGATCATGAAGAGTCGGAAGTGGCTGAATGAATAAACAACAACAACAATCACAATACCATGTACACACAGTGGGTTTGAATACCCTAGTTGTCATTCCAAGATGTCCAAACAACATTTCATAATTTCTGCTCCTCATCATAGGGTAAACCAGACTGAACCAGTTTAGCCCCACTCTAAACAAAGTTGGACAATGCTCTGGAGTTTTGCTGAAACTTCAAAGGAGCCTCGTACTTTGGCAAGACTGTAGACAGTAGACTAGTTCCAATGTTGAGTGATTTGCGGTCTGCATGGGACAGTGCAACCATATCCTTTCCCCTGCACTCATGGATCAAGGCCATGTCATCCCTTGTCATCATGGCAGATGGCTGCAGAGCTCTGGAGAACTCCTGCACTTTGCTGACACCGAGGTGGCATGCAACTATATATTTGCCTTTTTAATAAGGTGATTTGGAACATGTTTCAGTGTGCTGTCTTTCATTCTACAATCACATTTCACATGTTTTGGAAGCCTCCTGGTTTCCCAAGCTTGGGTTAAAGACTGGGGAAGATGACATAAAGTAAGTTTTCCCATGGGACTTTTTCAGATCAAGAAACAGAGGCACATGGGAAAGTTACAGATGGAGTAACGTGGAATGGAAAGGGAAAAAATACCATAGGATCTTCAGGCACCTCAGATTGATAAAACAAAAAACAGAACAAGAACTAAAAGAAAATTTTATATGCCTTGAAAGGGACTTAAAAGTCTCTTTTTCAAGGCTATGAGATCTTTTGGAAACTGCATAGTGGATTTTGTGGTAGTTCACAATGATAGAAACTCAAGCATTCTCTATAACTTGATAGAACAGACTGAGACCACAATGGCTCTTGGGAGGGATCCCGTGGAGAGTGTTTACCCCATTAGACTCCCATTGCTCCTAACTGCTATCACTCTCTACCCATTTTCTATGTATGTATGTGTCTTGGGAACTACATAAATTTGGGAACTACACATGCACACACAAATGTCCTTATCATTTCTTCCAATTATATATTTCTGTGATTCTATGAAAACTCAATCAAAAGCTGTTTTGGAAAAAGACATCCTCGCCTGCCACCACCCTGCCACTCAAAGTGATTGGGAGTGATGAAACAACATTTCAGGTTACCTAAAATGGCAACAATGGCAGTCCAATGTGGCATTCTACAGTTCCGGCACTGCTAAAAATAGTCAGAGGGTGTGTGAAATGGCACAGAATTCCATTCTGTTTTTGTTTTATTTTCGGGCATCTTCCCCCACCTTCTGCTTTTGGGAATATTCTTCTCGAAATGGAAATGGAACCTGCCCTGATGCTAGCAAGAGGCAACCATGAAAACTATTTGCTCAACTATCTAAGGCAAATAACTGGCATAATAAAGCATACTGGGTACAAGTTAACTAGCAAAGAAAGTGGAATGATGGTCACATTGGGAGTCAAGGCTCTTCTGGACTCTTGGACCAGTTCTTAAACATGCTTCTGGAATGAGCTTCGTGTATTCCAAGTAGACTGGAACGTACTTAGTCCTAACCTTTTTTATACTGGTTTTAAACCACTTCATTGGATGTATTGCAATAGCAGATTCCCAGATTACTTTAGTGTTTACACCTTATTTTATTTTTCTGGTTACTTAATATTAAATGTTTATGTTACTTAAGTGATATTTGACTTTACTGTTCTAATGTAGCACAAATCCTACGTAAAATCATACTACGTATTTTTGACATTAATACTGAAATCTGAAATATATACAGAAAGGGTCCCGAATTACGAATCCAAATGGCACCCCACCTAATCTTCTGGAATCTTCCCGAAAACAGAACTGGCAGCACCTGAAATTCAAAACAAAAAGGATGAAAACAGAACAGATTTGCAGATTTACCCCTATCTATCTATCTATCTATCTATCTATCTATCTATTTACAGTATTTATATTCTGCTCTTCTCATCCCACAGGGGACTCAGGGCAGATTACAATGTGCATATACATGGCAAACATTCAATGCCATAGACACACAACATATATAGACAGACACACAGAGGCTATTTAACTTTCCAGCGCTCATGAGGGTATTCTGGCCACTAGGGGAGCTGTTGCTTCACTGTCCAATTGGGATACTGATAGAATACTTCCTCATTCTTTAATTGTTTGCGTGCTGAAGATTTTTATGGTGTCATAAATTAGTTAAATTAGCCTCCCCGCATAAGTGGTACCTAAATTTCCTACTTGACAGATGCAACTGTCTTTCAGGCTGCAAAGGTCAACAGCAAGCTACACAGAATGGTTGGAAGCTCACTCTGACCTGGGTTGGCTTCGAACTCATGAACTTTCAGTCAATAGTGATCTTAATGCAGCTGACTCCCAGCCAGTAGTGATCTTAATGCAGCTAACTATGCCACAGTCCCATACTAGAGAAAGATGTTATGGACAAATCAGATCTGACATGAAATGCATCAAGAAAGACATTCATCTTTGATACTGACATTGATGAGATAGAGACCACCATGGAGGGAAAATCAAGATTCAGAACTCCAACTGGGTTGTTGTAGGTTTTTCAGGCTATATGGCCATGTTCTAGAAGCATTCTCTCCTGATGTTTCACCTGCATCTATGGCAGGCATCCTTAGAGCTTGTAAGTGTGAAGGACAATTCCATCCCAAATCCACCAGTATTCAAATTTTGGCATATTGAGTATGCGTGCAACCTCACAACCTCTGAGGATGCCTGCCATAGATGCAGGCGAAATGTCAGGAGAGAATACATCTAGAACATGGCCATATAACCCAAAAAACCTACTACTACCTAGTGATTCCGGCCATAAAAGCCTTCGATAATACATAGAACTCCAACTGTTTGACAAGTCAGAGTTCATTCAGTGGCACAAACACTGCACTTCCGATGAAACATATTATCCACCTGAACCTGTTGGTTTTCCTATCTTTGTATTATCTCCTACAACTTTATAATGGCAGAGCAACACTTTCTGAAGATATCTACTCCATTTCCCTGAGTTCACCGTTCTATCCAGATCTAACCCATTTGCCACTACATGGACATGTGTTTACGAGGCAGAATGGCTGCCACTGAAGTGATCAGTGCTGGCAAACACTGGAGCGGATCGGCAGGTGGCATTCCATTACAGGAGTACATACCGTAACAAACCCAAGTAAAGTTGCCAACATTTAATGGTTTTCACTGCTCTTGTCTCAATTGCACATTAGCAGTAAAGCTTTTCTCTAGCATAGATATCAAAAAATGAAGAAAACTTCATTCTGCTTAATATCCCTGGGTTAATGGAATAACAGCATGTTTGCGAAATAGGTGGCCAGATTCCACAAACACCTATTTAATTTGGATGAACATCTACTACAAGGTGAAGGCTACCATCAGCAGAATGAGACAGCTGTCTGGTGGACAAAAATATTTGGTATTGGGTAAAGGCAGTGTGATATCATGGTTTGAGTGTTGAACTAGAACCCTGGGAGACCAGATTTTGAATCTCTGCTCAGCTATGGAAGCCTACTGGATGACCTTGGACAAATCACACCCTCTCAACCTCAGAGGAAGGCAATGGCAAACTCCCTATGAACCAGTTCTGTCAAGAAAACCCTGTAATAGTGTCACCTTAGAGCAGTGTTTCTCAATCTTCCTAATGCCGTGACCCCTTAATACAGTTCCTCGTGTTGTGGTGACCCCCAACCATAACATTATTTTCATTGTTACTTCATAACTGTAATTTTGCTACAGTTATTACTCATAATGTAAATATCTGATATGCAGAATGTATTTTAATTCATTGGATTAAATTTGGCACAAATACCCCATATGCTCAAATTTGAATACTAGTGGGGTTGAGGCGGATTGATTTTGTCATTTGGAAGTTGTACTTGCTGGGATTTATAGTTAACCTACAATCAAAGAGCATTCTGAAGTCCACCAACAATGGAATTGAACCAAACTTGGAACACAGAACTCCCATGACCAATATTGGCAGGGTCTGGTGGGCATTGACCTTGAGTTTTGAAGTTGTAGTTCGCCTAAACCAGAGAGCACTGTGGGCTCAAACAATGATGGATCTGGACCAAACTTGACACGAATACTCAGTATGCCCAAATGTGAACACTAGTGGAGTTTGAGGAAAATAGACTTGACATTTGGGAGTTGTAGTTGTTGGGATTTATAATTCACCTACAATCAAAGAGCATTCTGAACCCCACCAACCATAGAATTAGGCCAAACATCCCACACAGAACTCCCATGACCAATAGAAAATACTGTGTTTTCTGATTATCTTTGGTGACCCCTCTGACACCCCCTTGCGACCCCCACAGGGGTCCCAACTCCCAGGATGAGAAACACTGCCTTAGAGTCACCATAAGTCAAATATGACTTGAAGGCGCACAGCAACAGCAGCAGCAACAACAACAGGAAATTGTTAAGTTCTTATATTTCACTGCCAGAGTTAAGAAGAGATATTGTTTTCTGTCTCAAATATCAAAATAACTTTGTTGACCTAAGGTACAATACAGTTTGACACAAGGCTGGGGGAATTTTTTGCTTAGTCTACATATATATTTCTTAAGCCAGTCATACTCCTCCATTATTGATTTCACCAAGAAAGCCCTGAAAAGCTTTCAAATAACCCTTGGGATTCCCCTGGAACACAGTTAGGAAAACATTGTCTCAAATCATTCTTGAAAAGGCTGGCCTTGTCTTGTTTCTTGCACTGTCATGATAGGGAAACTTTTCAAAATATGGTTCCATGCCACAGATGTTCTAATTACCATTCTGAATAGCTTCTCTAGTATAAATGACTTCTGGCTAATGTATTCTTTCTTGACATTTGAATATGCAACTGAGGAGTAGATGTGTACCATAAATATCTTTTTATTGTCTCACAGAATAGTGCCTTTGTCATATGTGAAGTTGATTGTTCCTGTTCAGTACTCAGCGAATCTGCATCTTTCATTTGTCATTTATAAAAGGCAAAGTCAATGGGAAGCAGCAATAGGCAACACAGCAAAATGCAGAGACCTCATGTAATGTCGTTATGTAGTGATGATAGGTGGCTGTCAGCATCATTCTCTTTAATTATATTTAAATTGGTGCAATACTCTGTTATATTTCTATGAACCATAGTTCCTATGTACTAGCTACATATTAAACACAAATTCATGTAACCAAATTCTGACAACTGTTTCTACTAAGGCAATGGTTCTCAACCTTCCTAATGCCATGACCCCTTAATACAGTTCCTCATGTTGTGGAGACCCCAACTGTAAAATTATTTTTATTGCTACTTCATAACTGAAATTTTGCTACTGTTATGGATCATAATGTAAATATCTGATACGCAGGATGTATTTTCATTCACAGGACCAAATTTGGCACAAATACCCGATATGCCCATATCTGAAACTGGTGGGGTTGGAGGGATTGATTTTGTCAATTGGGAGTTGTAGTTGTTGGGATTTATAGTTAACCTACAATCAAAGGGCAGTTTTCCCCCTGCCTTGAAGACAAGCAAGCCTCCCTCCAGCCTTGCGCGCTCTCCCGCACCACACTGCTATGCGCCAAGCACGCTTTCTCTCATCTCCCGGCTTGGAGTCTTAGAAATAGCCCTCCCCTTGGCTGAGAGGCCAGCTGAGAGGTTGGCCAATCACAGCAGGAGGAAGGCTTTTAGCGAGAAGATTCGCCATCTGTGTCCAAAAAGGAAGAGAAGGACAGATGGAGAGATCTTCAACCTTCTCTGCCAAAGAGATTCCCAAGACAATCGGAAATATGTGTTTTCTGATGGTCTTTAGTGACCCCTTTTAAACCCCCATGACCCCCCTAAGGGTCCAGACCCCCAGGTTGAGAAATGCTGATCTAACTTTGTTTCAGAAAACTTCTTGAGGATACATACTAAATGTGAACAAAGGGAAAACAGTAGGATCAGTTTAAACATCTCACTACTTGTAACTAAAGCTTAAGAGAAGCACTGTGATCTTGAATACTGGGAGAAAACTACAGAAAAACAGGGGATGTCTTCTGAGATAGGTAGAAAGTGATTTGCAAGGATTCTTGTGAGGATTTTCCCAGCAAAGGTTAGAAGGAAGATCTCGATAGTTTTCACAGTCTGATCTTTCCCCTTTTAAAAAACGAGTGATGATAGTGGCATCCTTGAAGTCTGCTGGGATTTTCTCAGTCACCCACACTTTTTCAATGAGCTGGTGGCATTATTGTGTCAGCTCAGGTCCCCTCTATGCCTCTCTTTAAAGATTTCAGCAGGGATCCCATCAGGTCCACTGGCTTTGTTATATTTTTATTTGGTTGATGGCTTTGCTGACTTCCTTCAAACTAGGCAGTCCTGCAAGCTCATCCCTGATTTGTTGTTGTGGGATTTGCAAGAGAACCTCTTCAGCCATGTTGGCATTGTGGTTAAGTGCTCTTTCCAATGTAGTGCAATTTATTTTTTTATCCTTCAGAAGTTTGGTTCCATCTGATGAATGTAGAGGCCATGATTAGATAACCATTATGGTGCTTTAGAAATGCCTGTGCATCATGAACATCTGCAAAGTGTTGGATTTCTTGAGCCTTTTTTGTCCACCAGATATTTTTGAGTTCTCTGGTCCTTCTTTGGACCTCAGCTTTTGCACTGGCTTAGATCTTTTTCTTGGTAGCACAGTTGGTGTCCCTTTGCCATATTTGGAAGGCTTTCCTTTTCTTATCGATTAAGTGTCAGATCTCATGATCATTTTCATCAAACCGTCTTGATGTTTCTTAGTTTGGTATCCAGTGGTTTTTTTACAGGCTGTGATGATGGATGTCTTCTGTTTATTCCAATGTTCCTCAACATTTTCAGGATGTTCTATGGGTAGATGATCCTGAGTGTTGTTTGGAGAAGGGCTCTCTTGGGGGGCTCTTAAAGAGCTTGGGTGTTCATTTTACGCCTTGTCTTTCTTCCTTGGAATCTGCATTTGGGGGTGATCTTGATGCCTATTGTGGATCGAATTAACCTGTAATCTGTCCAGTAGTCATCAGCACCTGTTATGGCTCTTGTGAGAAGCACATTGCAGAAGTCTCTGGCACATATAATTATATAGTTTAAGAGCTACCAATGCTTTGACCAGGGGTGTTCTATGATGTTTTAAGCTTGTTTTTCTAGTAGAAGAATGTGTTGGTTGTGTTCTGCACATTTGGTGAGAAGCAGGGTGTCATTCAGGTTCCTGTTTTCAACCCCATCTTTTCCTATGGTCCCTGGCCATAGGTCAAAGTCTCATCCAACTCTTGCATTAAAATCACCCAGGAGGATGATTTTGTCCTTCTTAAGTATCTCTGACAGGATGGTGTCCAGCTGACAGTGACTGTAGTAGCTTTATGCCAACCAGTAATTGTAGTAGCTCTGTGTCTTCAAGTTGTTTCCAACCTCAGGTATACTTAACATAGGGTTTTCTTGACAAGATTTGTTCAGAATATTTAAATATATATATATATTTAAAAATGTAGTGCAGTTATTATATATAATTGATGAAATTTAAACAAGTAGAGATAATAGTACTGACAGAGCTGTTTTTTTATAATGCTATAATGTTGTTGGGGTGGGGGGAAGCATAGATCTGGGAATAGTTGCTGTAACAAGGCCCTTGCTGTATGTTAAATGATTTAATAATGAAAAAACAAATTAAAAGATTTGCTCAGAAGATGTTTGCCACTGCCTTTCTCTGAGGCTGAGAGTGTGGGATTCATGACTGAATGAGGATTCAAAGACTAGTCTCCAGAGTTGTACTGCAGTGTTGAAATCAATGCGCCATGCTGCTGATTTATCAATTCATAATTGGTCATTTCTTGACTCTACTATCTTTCCTCATTTTTTCACCCTTAATATTAGGGAGAAAGCAAGCAATTTCTTGTTTTTCTCATCATACTGGTGGCTAAAGAAGATGTCAGGTGTTTGCATAACCTCATCAGGCCTAGGGCATTATCCAAATGCTATCTAGGCAAGATGAAAGCAGGCTTTCTTGATGTTCCTACCAGAGGCAGCCCTAGGTAATTTTCAACGATAAGCAAAAAGTATTTTGGTGCCCCCTCCCCCAACCAATCACTGATATATATTTTCTGTTCGTCATGGGAGTTCTGTGTGCCATATTTGGTTCAATTCTATCATTGGTGGAGTTCAGAATGCTCTTTGATTATAGATGAACTACAGGCCCGTAGCCAGGATTTCGTTTCGGGGGGGGGGGGGGGCTGAATTTTTTTCAGGGGGGGTTTCGGGGGGGCTAATTTTCGGGGGGGGGCTGAGTCTGAGTGAAAGAGGGTCTAGCCTAGCAAACCTTTTGTACCATTACCCCAATACCCCCATGCATATGGGATATATTGAGTATGGTGATCAGATCATGAGATGAATAAACTAGGCCTGGGTAACAACGCAAAAATTTGTTTCTAAAATCGATTTGTAATTGGGGTTTTTTTTTGTTTCGATATTTAAAATAATTACAAAACTTTCCCAAAAAAAAAGTTTCGGTATTTACGAAATTTCGTAAATATTTACAAAACATTTTGTAAAGATGGCGCCCTTTTTTTTTCAATATTTTTTAAATATTTTTTAAATTTAATTATTAATTTAGTAGAATAGGGATTAATTATTATTAATTATTATTAAGGAGGGAAGGCAGGCACTCACTCTGGCGGGCCCTCTCGCTCGCCGCTCGCACGCCCCTCTCGCTCGCCGCTCGCTCGCCCCTCTCGCTCCAGCAGACAAGAGTTCTTCCTCCCACCCTGAACATTATTCCACAGATATATCAACCCCACTTGCCTAGTTTCCAACAGACCTCACAACCTCTGAGGATGCCTGCCATAGATGCGGGTGAAATGTCAGGAGAGAGTGCTTCCGCCCTCTCGCTCGCCGCTCGCTATTATTATTAATAGGCAATGCTAAGCAAGCTGGCCAATTGCAACATTCAGGCAGGAAGCAGCCAGACCATGAAGCTGCAAGGCCATTCGATGCTCATCAAGCTGGCCAGCTGCAACATTCACGCTTGCCTCCAGCAGACAAGAGTTCTTCCTCCCACCCTGAACATTATTCCACAGATATATCAACCCCACTTGCCTAGTTTCCAACAGACCTCACAACCTCTGAGGATGCCTGCCATAGATGTGGGTGAAATGTCAGGAGAGAGTGCTTCCGCCCTCTCGCTCGCCGCTCGCTCGCCCCTCTCGCTCGCCGCTCGCTATTATTATTAATAGGCAATGCTAAGCAAGCTGGCCAATTGCAACATTCAGGCAGGAAGCAGCCAGACCATGAAGCTGCAAGGCTATTCGATGCTCATCAAGCTGGCCAGCTGCAACATTCACGCTTGCCTCCAGCAGACAAGAGTTCTTCCTCCCACCCTGAACATTATTCCACAGATATATCAACCCCACTTGCCTAGTTTCCAACAGACCTCACAACCTCTGAGGATGCCTGCCATAGATGTGGGTGAAATGTCAGGAGAGAGTGCTTCCGCCCCTCTCGCTCGCCCCTCTCAGCAAGCATCGGCAGGCGGCCATCTTACGTATTTCCGAAATGGACGGAAATACAAAATTTTTTGGCGCCTGCCGTTTCGATATTTAAAAACACTTCCAGGTTAAAAAAAATGTTTTGTAATCATTTCGTAATTCAAAAATTAACGAATTTTTTAACGAATTACGAATTAACGAAACGAATTGACCAGCCCTAGAATAAACATAACAGTTTAAATAATGCACCAGTAAGGCCTTTTCGCGAACCACCATCAGAATTTCAGGGGGGGCTGAAGCCCCCCGAGCGCCCCCCCCCCCCGGCTACATGCCTGGTGAACTATACATCCCAGTAACAACAACTCACATATGTCAAGGTCTATTTCCCCCCAAAAGCGCCTCAAGAGCGCCCCTGGGCAAAATCAACTATACTGCAAATGCTTACTTTGTGTAATGGGTTGAGCTGCCCCTGGTTCCTACTCATGTATTGCCTCTGGAAAAAAAAAGAACTATTCCCCTTAACAGCATATCTTCAAGGAAGCTTACAACAAATATTGAAATGAGCAACCATGTTTAAAAACCACAGTAATTCATTAACAGAGTTCTACATTTTTGTTATAAGCCTCCCAGAGAAAAAACCTAGGAATTTATTAAACAATAAATAAGAATCAAGATGAAAGGTTTTTCAACAGATCAAAAGTAGGAATGATGTCGATGTAAACGAAATATAAGTGTGTTGTATTTGCACTTGGTATCTGAAGATTTTGTAACTGTTCACAGTTTTCGACAGCTACCATATTGAGACAATCAGTCATTGACAGAAATTGATATCAAGTAGGAAGTGTTTGGCCCCCTCTCCCACGATGAATGTGACTTCTAAAACATTATGGCATTCAGTACTTGGCAGCCTCTGATATGTAGCTGTCAGCATGTGATAACAATATTTGAAGCAAATCAGAAATTAATTTTTACAAGAAGGATGGCAAATTTTGTATAAGTTAATTTAAAGGAGAACTAAGCTGATTTTGCATGACTGCTGGTTGACAGCATAAAGAATAAATAAAATTTATAAAAATAATAGCTTTGTTTGTGGAGTGGGAAAAGCTTATATGAAGTTGTATAAAGCACTCAAAGTGATGTTTTTTGGGCAGATATATAGACATAGACATAAACATAAATATAGATATATAATGGTTGTGAGATGACTTTTTGGCATACATACATACATATGGTTATAAGCTGACTTTTGATTCCAAGCCAATGTTGATGGAATGTTTTCATTCCCAAATGCCAGAAATGCATATTATGTATTTATTGAAAGCAACAAAATAAGTGGAAAGGCATTATGGTTGAAATAATGTCGGGCAGCTATTAATCTGCAACCTAAAATTATGTACTCATGAGCATTTCATATTCATACTGCTTACATAGTCCCTGATTTAGACATAGGGTTTGTGAAAGTTCCCTGATTTCAATTTTCCAGGAAGTAGTTACTGCGACGACAGGACTCTGTTCTCCTGTCACTTGGGAACCATGTGGCTAATGTTCCCACCACACATTTACATGCATGATCTCTGGCATAAGCAATTGTGACAGGAACTATTCTCCTGCCTGTTGCACTGAAATTGCTCACCAGAGGAGATGGGACCATCAGTCATCTGCTTCTTAAGTGACAGGAGAACAGACCCCACCAATCACAGTAGCTGCTTCCTGGTAAATGGAGGCTGGGATGACTGCGATAGGATTCATTGTATAACATTGCAACTGTGATGTTTATGCAATTCTAAATTCAAGCAAGATTCCAGGCAAAATGAAGACTAGATAAAGGCAAGGAGCACAATTATTTAAAATCAAAGACATAGGTACATTGACAGTTGGCACATTTGGAAGCAGTTTTGCTGAAACAATGCTATAGGGAACACAAATTCTAGAATTGTTAATTTACTGACACATATACAGAGCTGATGATCTAATTAATGTAGGAACCCCCAATGGCACAATGGGTTAAACCCTTGTGCCAGCAGGGCTGCTGACCGAAAGGTCGATGGTTCGAATCCAGGGAGCGGGGTGAGCTACCATCTGTCAGCTCCAGCTTTTCATGTGGGGACACGAGAAAAGCTTCCCACAGGTTGGTAAAACATACGAGCGTCCCCTGGGCAACGTCCTTACAGATGACCAATTCTCTCACACCAGAAGCAGCTTGCAGTTTCTCGACAGTCCTGACACGAAAAAAATCTAATTAATTCTAATTGTGAGAGTATATATTATTCTTTTCTGTAAGATTTCTGTATATTTATTTTATATAAATAATAATTATATATTATTTATTTATTATTTATATGTTTTGTTGAAGGCTTTCATGGCTGGAATCACTGGGTTGTTGTAGGTTTTTTTGGGCTATATGGCCATGTTCTAGAGGCATATTTATATGTTATTTATTGTTAATTTTCATTTTAATTGTGTGTGTATATTAATATATGTAAGAATACATCTACATTTATTTATTTTATTTACTTTGCTTGTATACCGCAGTTTCTCAGCCCGTAGGCGACTCAACGCGGTTCACAACAAGAGCAAAAAGTCAATCCAACAACATACAGAATTTAAAAACCATTAACAACATAATATACAGAATAATGACACATCAATAACAACACATTAACGTCTCGTAACTAGAATCGTGATCCAATTGCAGTTGATACCAATTTAACTGCCATCTCTCAATGCTATGGAATTCTGAAAGCTGTGCGGTCTTTAGCCTTCTCTACTGCTACCTCACCGAACTACAAATCCCAGGATTCTGCATTAATTCTGCAATGTAGGGACACCCACAGTTAATAATTGAGTTTCTTCGGCCACAGAACTAATGCAAGTTGAATTATGTGAAAGTAAAACATTATGTACATTGAATGGTGTTAAATTAAAGCTTTGGTTTGAAAAAACCGCAGTGGCATTTGAATGATTTGCTGTGAAATTGATTCACGTAACTAATCAAAACAGATGAATGTCAAATCTGAATGGCAAAATCGGATTCTGGATCTCAAATGGCAGATTCCAATTATACCCTCAACATTGACAATGCTGTGTCACACGTGTGAGTCATTCTTTAGAGGACCATGAAATGCTGTAAATCCTAGTCATTTGATTCTCTAAAGCACTCAAGCCACGAAATGGGAAAAATGATTGTTGTGTTTGCTTCAGTCCTATGTGCCCTTTCCTCTTGCTTACTTTTTGCCCTATTCTCCACCAAAACCTGGATAAAGCATGTTGTTGCCTGATGGGAAAGATAAGCCTGCCTTTGTTTCGTGGCCAATTACCAAGCCTGTCTTTGCCTTTAACTAGTATTGCTATTGCCTGCAAGGCTGGCCTGGTGATGAAATTCGATGGATGTCCTATTCATTAGTCTCACTATTCCTTGTCATTAATAATCCCTATTTCAATGAATACATGCACACCTACATTTCACAGACGAAACTTAGGACATGTGGGGCATCAACATAAGATGCAGAAGAACTTGCATGCCAGGAGAGGCTGCAGCAGTTTGCTTGTTCTCTAGAGCCTACTGAAAAGGACAAGATTGTCTCTCTTTTTCTTCTGTCTCCACTGCTGTGTTAATTGACTGCAAACTACTTTTGCACTTTAATTTCAGTTTGTAAAAATGCAGATTACACTATGCAACAAAATTGGGAAAAATCGGAAAGTGATATTTCCTATTTATAACAACTTCTTTGAATGGAGTTGTTATACTCTAGAATTTTTGAACAGACTGGTACCATGAGAGCAGGCATGTAGCCGGGGGGTGGGGGCTTTGGGGGCTTCAGCCCCCCCCCCCCGAAATTCTCATGTTGGTCCGCGAAAAGGCTTTACTGGTACATCATTTAAACTGTTATGTTTATTCATATCATGATCTGATCACCATGCTCAATATATCCCATATGCATGGGGGTATTGGGGTAACGATACAAAAGGTTTGCTAGGGTAGACCCTCTTTCACTCAGACTCAGCCCCCCCCCCCCCGAATCAAACTCAGCCCCCCCCCCCCCCGAATCAAAATCCTGGCTACGGGCCTGCATGAGAGGCAGAGCCTATCTTAGGAACTGGGGCTACAAAGTGGAGTTCACAATATGTGAATGTGAAGAAGAGTAAACCACAGACCACTTACTACAATACAATCTGAGCCCTGCCACATGTACAATGGAGGACCTTCTTACAGCAACACCAGAGGCACTCGAAGTGCCTAGCTACTGATCAAAGGAAATTTAGTATAATGCCAAGTTTTTAACTTTGTGGGTTTTATACATTATAACTGTATCCTCAATTTGCTTCTGACATGATAAATAAATAAACAAACAAAAAAATAAATAAATACCTTTTGGACCTTTTCCCTATATATGTTGGCTAATCATTTGTATCAGACAGTTGCTTATGTGACCACATGTTTACCAGCAGATGAAATAATACATGCCAAGAATTATGTCTATACAAAGCTGGAGGTACAAAAGTGGTGGGATTATACACTTAGTTACAAGCATTAATCCATTGTGTATCTTGGTTCTAAAGCAGACAAACAAACAAACAAATACTCTGCTGCTGCAAATTTCAAATATTTACAGTATTTGTTACTGTGGGGCATGTCAAAATAAATATTCCAGATGCTGGGCAACAGCCAAACACAATTGCTGTGCTTTCCTAAGAGCATTCAGAAGCTAATTATTATCTAGATTTGACCTGTGCATGGTGTCCCAGCCAATAAATATAAAAGCAATCCACAGCAACTAACCAAATGTCAATGTGAAGAATATAATTGCCGCTGAATTTTGCTAGTTCTGCCTGCGGAAGGGAAGCTCTAAATAGCTAACTAATTTGAACTCTCCCTGGCTGCTGAAAATCATTCCAGGCACATAGGTGGCGGTAATGATGCAGAACTTAGAAAAGTTACTTTTTTTGTACCTCATATCTCAGAAAAGCTTCACCCACAAAAATACACACCTCCTGCAGCCAGCATGTCAAGTGCAGGATTCTGGGAGCTTGTCTACACAAATAAATTTTGATTCATTGCAAAGCAATCACTGGCAGTGACCACCATGGTGCACTATGAAACATAGTGCCTTCTTTTGAGTATTGCAGGTATTCCACCTTAAGCCAACTGTGTCCTATTTCTGACAGGCAGGTACAAAGGCAGGTACAAAAGGGGAAAGGACAATTCCAAAAGGGTCAGTAGAATAGAAAATACCAAGTAGCAATAATCCAAAAATAGCAATGTACATCAAGTCAAGACAACCAGAATTCCAAAGCCGTGATCCAAACAGAAATCCATAAACTAGAAAACAGGAGCTTCTTTCAAGGCAAACGGTTACAAGCAAAGTTTATTGAATAGTCTATTGACCGCATCAACATTAAAAACAAAAACAGAAACGTGCACAAACAGACAACAATCACCATCCCAATACCCCCACAACAGCGAACCAACACACATTCAAACCTACTTAGGTTAAAAGATAACTAAAAATATCATCATTAAAATATCAAGATAAAATTTCATACCACAAAAATTAAAAACGTTTACAGAAACAAATATTTGAAACATATCAGGAAACTTGAATTGTAAATTTGAGAGCATAGACAGGAAACCCATCCTGAAAGCAACATTATCTCCTCTGAGAGGCTTGAAGCCAAACCACTTAATTTAAGCCCATTCGGGCACCCATTGCATCATGTTGAACAGACCTGTGCTTCAAGGTCTTCCCACGGCTTCTGTGAAAATATTTAACTTGGCTGTGTCTTACTCCCTCCATTCTCAGACCTAGTCTAATTTCTTGGGAAAACTCCCTATCAGCCAAAGGACTTTCACATTCCTCTGTTGCAGTATTGGAATTCAAAGCATCCTCTACCTGGGCCTCATCTGCCTGCAATTCTCTCCAATCTGACACAGACTCCTCAATTTGAAACTCACCATCCTGCTCATCTTCGGACAAATCCTTGGATGCTTGTTGTACTACAACAGACGTCACAGCAGTTAAAGTGGAAGAACAGTGTTTTAAACTTGTCATGTGATAACTATATGTAACACATTTTTTGTCCCTGGGTTATAAATATCAATTCCTAATTGGTTATATCATTAAAAACATGGGCAAAGTTTTTTTTAAAGGTGTTTTTATTGAGAATAAGAATTTGTTCCCTAAGAATAGGCACAGAAAAAGAGAGTAAGCTATAAAGATAGTTATTTTTATCTTGTTTATATAAAAAGAGTGGGAACAATGTGTTTGAGAAAAGTACGGGGAAAAACAAATAAAAGAGAAAAAAGAAAAGGTGGGAGGGGTAATAAAGTACTTACAGGTCTCCCCAGGTTGTGGATTCCTCACACTACCCTCATCATTGTTTGCTTTTGTCATCGGTTTCGTATTGATATTTGCCCAGTCTTCTGTGTGCCCAGGAGGAAGTTTCTCAACCAGAATCAGCAGCCAGGCTCCTTACTGGAGCAAACTATAGGGAGCGTACAACGCCCCTATTAAAACAGCTTCATTGGCTGTTGCTAAGCTGCCGAGCCAAATTCAAGGTGCAAGTCATGACCTATAAAGCCCTAAATGGTTTGGGCCCTGCCTATCTCCAGGATCGCATCTCCTTCTATGAACCGGCGCAAACTCTAAGATCTTCTGTGGAGGCCCTCCTTTCGCTCCCACCACCGTCACAAGTACGATTGGTGGGGAAGAGAAAGAGGGCCTTCTCAGTGGTAGCCCCCCACTTCTGGAGTGCTCTTCCAAGGGAAATAAGACAGGCCCCATCCCTCCCCTCCTTTTTAAGAGCTTGAAGACCCGGTAGTTTCAACAAGCCTGTGAAAACGACCAGTTCTAGTCCAGCCCAAACATTGTTTAATGTGGCCTTGCACTTCTTACCTATTACCCCGGTCATCCCTCTAATAGGCCCTGGAAATGAGCAGCCACAGACCCCTACCTTCTATCGCCGTTAACCTGTTATAGCACAATACTTACTTCCTGGCCCTTCATATTTTGAGTTTGCACTAGCCTCGGCCCGGCCTTTTAATTGCTCTGAACAGGCAGGATTATTTTTAATATATATGTGTTGATGTGATATTTTTATGCTTATGTTGTTTTGTTAATTGTATGTTATGCTGTTTACTCTGTATGTTTTGGTGATGTTACTTGGAAACCGCCCTGAGTCCCCCTTGGGGAGATAGAGCGGTATATAAATAAAGTTTATTATTATTATTATTATTATTATTATTATCAGCCACTGATTGAGATTCCGGGTTTTAATATGCTACTTTTGAATTCTCATTTGCTGAGGTGTTTCTGTGTGGTACGAAAGGTTGGAACACAACATGATCTCAGGCTTGCCAGAAAGATTAAAAACAATAAAAGGGGGTTCTTTGGTTATGTCATTAGAAAAAAAAGAGCAAGGAAATGTAGGGCCTCAGTGTTGAGAAATGCTAACAAGGAATAAGGTAAAGGCAGAAGTGTTCAACATCTTCTTTGCCTCAGTTTTCTCTCAAAAGGAAATCAGTGTTTAACTTGAGCAATATGGAGCAGACCAGACAATTGGGAAAATGCAAACCAAAATAAGTAAAGAAGTAGTCAAGGAATACCTGGCTACTCCAATTTTATTTATTTATTTATTTATTTATTTATTTATTTATTTATTTATTTGGTAGTTTTGTATACCGGTCTTCTCACCTCCATTCGAGGGACTCAAGCCAGTTTCCAACATCAATATTACAGACCCTCATTAAAACATCATATTTCTAAATTACACTAAAGCATTAAAACATTGAAACAATTAAATGGCAAAAATACAATCATATGATTACAGTGGTCAGTCGTCATCAAAGTCATTATTCGTCATCATCCATCCATATCACAGGATCATGGCTCATTTGTTGAATGCCAATCCCCAAAGCCAGGTTTTCACCTGTTTCCTGAATGTTAAGATCGAAGGGGCAGTTCTGATCTCCAGTGGAAGGGAGTTCCAGAGTCGAGGGGCCACCACCAAGAAGGCCCTGTCTCTCATCCCCACCAGCTGCGCCTGTGAGGCCGGTGGGATCGAGAGCAGGGCCCCTCCAGACGATCTTAGTAATCTTGATGGCTCATAGGGGAGGATACGTTCGGACAGGTAAATTGGGCCAGAGTCGTTTAGGGCTTTATAGGTTAAGACCAGCACTATTGAAGGAATTAGCAAATGGAATTTCAGAACCACTGGCAATAATATTTGAGAATTCTTGGAGAACAGAAAAAGTTTCAGCAGACTAGAGGAGGGCAAATGCTGTCCTTATCTTCAAAGAGGGGAAAAAGAGGACCCAAACCATGATCATCCAGTCAGCCTGATGTCAATACTTTAAACAGGCTTTTAAACAGAGGCTGGACAGTAATCTGTTGTGGATATTTCAATCGCACTTTTTCTACATGACAGGGGCTTGGACTAGATGGCCCTTGTGGTCTCTTCCGACACTATGATTCTCTGATTTTTTAAAGAATCAAGCTTATCTTCCCAATTTGCTAAATGGCACAGTTTACTCTATCACTGGAGGATGTTGATTCTACCAAGAGTTTTTTTTTTAAAAAAAAACTTTTAAGAAATGTATTTGGCTGTGAAAATAATGTAAAAAAACAAACAAAAGCAAACACCCCAAAGAGATAATGAACTGAAAATACAACCATAAGACACCATCTGCAGAATGGTAATTTCCCCAAGAAATTAAACTAGGCCTGAGAGTGGAGGGAGTAAGAAAGTACATTTGGTTGCATTAGAAGTGCTTTTCCTCTGACTCCCTGCAGAAATCAAATGAGTACAACCTGCACACAGAAGAAGGAAGAAATCAAGGCACGTCAGACTGTTTCAAGACCCTTCGCTTCCAGCTATTTCTTGACAACAAAGAATGATGTTGGAAATTTGCTGGGTGATAAGGGAGTAATCTTCTGAATAGCAGAACTCATGAGCTACTTTGATGTGTATAAAGAGCGGAACGCAATTTTAGCCAAGTTCTGTTCTTTCCAGAATAAATTGCAATAACCTGTCACCCATAGCTTATCTGCAAGGTCCTTTAAATGTGTGTGTATTGTAATCTAGCAGTTCAAAATATACATATTGCTCTTCAAATACTCCGCTATTAATTAAGTTAACCAGCAATGCCAACATAAGTTATTTCCATCTATTCTATAAGCTTCAGAATATATACTTATGCAATGCGCCCTCCACATTTACTGAGGTTTGGTTCATGGACAGGCCCGTAGCCAGGATTTCGTTTTTTGGGGGGGGGGCTGAATTTTTTTCGGGGGGGGGGGGGTTCGGAGGGGGCTGAGTTTCGGGGGGGGGGGCTGAGTCTGAGTGAAAGAGGGTCTAGCCTTACAAACATTTTGTATCATTACCCCAATACCCCCATGCATATGGGATATATTGAGTATGGTGATCAGATCATGATATGAATAAACATAACAGTTTAAATAATGCACAAGTAAGGCCTTTTCGCAAACCACCATGAGAATTTGGGGGGGAGGGGCTGAAGCCCCTCAAGACCCCCCCCCCCCCCGGCTACATGCCTGTTCATGGACATCAAAATCCATGGATGCTCAAGTCTAATTATATACAATGACATAATAAAGGATGTCCTCTACATGAAATGAGGAATAACTCAAATGAGTGGGCGAGACAGCCTGATGATTTGTGAAATGGTGTGAGGTTACAGGAGGGTATGTCTCCACAGCAATGTAGCACACATTACATGGCAAGATCAAGGTTTGTTTTTTTGAATTTTTGAGCTTTAGTTGGTTGAATCCATGGTGATCCTATGGATATGGAGGACTGACTCAATTTTTCTCTTGATTATCCAGCATTAGGAAATCTGGACATATCTAATTTTCTACAATAGGACTGGGTAAAGTACGACCATATGTTCCACATAGAATGCATCTACACTGTTGAATGTATGAGATCAAAAACCCAGCTGATGGAATCCAAATTGAGGTCTGGATGGCTGACCTAGGGAGGTCCTCCATTTGCTGCTCTGAAATTCAAGGAGATAAAGAAAGGCCATTCTTCCAGGTCCTGCTTCACCCTTTCACACAGTATACAAAAGCACTACCTATCTCCTCTTACATGCACTCACAATAAACAGGGATTGGTCACCATTTGATCTTCCTGTGTCACAACAGACCCATATCTGGCAGCATCTTTAAACTCATCGACCTACCACCATACTGTTTTATTTCAATCGCTGAGATCCATCAAGGCATCCTGGAACCCATTATCTCTATTGAGGTTCTACCATGGGACCCATAGTTCTAGTGGTAAACCTATCAAGGATCCATTGCCCCATGACCTGACCCAAATTCTTTTCCAAACTCTTCTGCTCCCAGAGTGGGCAGACGCAGCCTACACACGATACTGTGTAATCTGGAAGAGTGAAAAGCAATTCAAACGAAAGTTCAATAAGAAAGTTTACAACTTGCAACCATATGCTGTTTACCAACTAAACCTGTTATCTTTAGTTAAAACAGTCTCATCTCCATCCATACTGCGTCTGATGTGCCATATCTCATAGTAAAACCTCGTACCTTGCGTTGGTGGCAGTAGTTAAAGAAATATAAAATAAATCACCTTCTGCTCCCCTGCTTCCTTGCACCTTTGCTTGGCACTATCTCACTGCAGCTGAAGACACTGAGTCATAGGCAACAATCCAGTGTCTTCCACCTCCCTCACATCTTTCCCAGAGTCAAGGAGAACCTCTGGAAGCAGAGCCTCTGGCAGCGTTTCATGTTAAACATCATCACTAAATGCAGATCTGTCTGGTCTTTCTGTAAAGCCATTTCCATCATCCAGGGAAGAACAACTTTCTCCCTGAGGCACTACAGAAGTGGTGGGCTCCAATACAGGTTCGAATTCAGGAGCACAAGGCCTGGTCTGAGGAGAAGAAGGGGTCTCCCTTCTCCTCCTCAGACCAGGCCTCAAAGGCAGACTCTCTACTGGGAGTGGGAATCATGCAGCTTCCAGATGTTTTCACAATCACTCCCAGTATTCCCAAGATCTTGTCCACGTCCTCAGTCTGAACAAGCTGAAAAGAATCAATTAAACAAGGACAAGCAGGTGCCTCATTCACATTCACAGAGACTGCATTAACACTAGTCTCCAAGTCAGAACGGGTTCTTACCCTTAAAGCCTTAAATGGTTTAGGTCCAGACTATTTGACAAACCGCATCTCCCTCTACAGACCAACTTGGACACTGCGGTCATCGGAGAAGGTCCTCCTCTCAGTTCCACCCCCGTCCCAAGCATGGGTGGTGGGAACGAGAGAAAGGGTCTTCTCCGTGACTGCCCTCCCCTCTGGAACTCCCTTCCTAAGGAGTTAAAGATGGCCCCCTTCCCACTTTCAAAAAACAGACATACCTTTGCTCACTGACTTACAAGGAGGAGGAATAGTAGTTGGCAATACTACCGTTATACCTGATTAATAGTTGCCATCCGTACCCGTGCCCTGCTCACCCCACCAGCTCAAGAGATATCTTGAGCAATGATTAGTCGATTTGCCCCAAAGAAATGGGAAATTATTGTTTCTATTTGATGTTTGATGTTTTGTCTTGTGTCTGTTATAACAAGCTGTGATTTTTATTTAATTTTAGTTTGTTAAGTTATAATTCATATTTATATGTTGGGTTGTATAAATTTTGTTAGCACCGATGTATTGCTGTTGTATTCGGGCATTGAATGTTTGCCTTTTATGTTTGGAATCCAACCTGAGTCCCTTTGGGGAGATAGAGTGGAATATAAATAAAGTATTATTATTATTATTATTATTATTATTATTATTATTATTATTCCTTGCCATTTATCAGGCTTGCTAGGGCTGCTAGGATTGCATTCCAATGATATTTAGAGGGCAGAATAATTCCCATTTCTGGTCCCTATACCAGTGCCCAAATCCTTCCCCGCAAAAGTCTCTTGCTGCAGAATTCTACCCTTCAAGTATGCTCAGATTTTAACTGGTGAAAGCAGCATATAGGATTGTTACTCGTTTAAAAATTTTCTTTCCAAATTTCAGTTGTTTTATAAAATTATTTACTTTCCTTACAAATATATTTCAACTTATACTTGGATCCTATCTACCCCTTTCCTCTCACCCCCAATCTTCATAAGTCATGAGGTATCCATGTGTATTACTGTATATCTCAGACATCTTCAAAGTGTTGTCAGAGGATTTGTGATCAAGGTGTCTCCCCTGCCAGATAAGTAAAGGGATTTGTACATTGATCTTGGCATTCAAAATGCATTTTTCTAAAAGAAAGTTTGGTCAGATGATGAATTAAATTCAGAGTTTCACATGAGTAACTTAAATGATAAAGTAGTTATTAAAGAAGTAGCCATCTTTACTCACAAGTTCTGTGATGGCACTCCGTTTCTGTGCACCCGCTGCTTTAGACACCCTCCCAAGTTCTCACTGACCTTGCCATTTACATGATAAAAATGCACAGCAGTAAACCGAAGATTAAGTTTGCTTTGAGTCCTGCCCTCTTTCCACACCTTCTGTGCATCAGGTGGCACGTCTTTCCCGTTAATTCCTCAAAATGTCACTTGTATCTGTTTATATATTCATCCCTTCAATCATTGCCTTATTAAACCTCTCCTGAGAAATGTTAAGTGTTGCTAAACTGCTCCAGGAATATTGGTGTATGAAAAAGATGGGAGGGAAAGTGTGTGTGTGAGAGAGAGAGGGAGAACATCACAGGTGCTATTCTACAGCAACATGTTGAAGAAGCCCATTCAAATTAATCTGATTTAGCAATTGGGACTGGAATCTTCTTATGCATGTTACAGTTATGGATTTACAGTTGCTATGTATTTATGACTCCTAGTTTAGGGGCTACACAAAGACCGAGAAAGTCCCCTACAAATCACTTACCTAAAAGTAGCTCCTGAGATTGAAGAAAGTCCTTTGCTCTGCCCTTTGGGAAGCCTGATGTCCCCATCCCTCTCACATGAGCAATGAGGATTTGCAGTAGGGGTCGTTTTCCATACCAGGAAGGGGTAGTAATGTCAATAATTGCTTCTCAATCAGCAGAGGAAATGAACCCTATGAATTCCAAAAACTGATGACTAGTACGCGGGATTTGAGGACAGGCACACTGGAATTCATTACATAGCATGTGTTATAATGGTGTGCAGTTCACAGAAGTAATATAAGGATCTGACAAGGGTTATTGTGAGAGTGGGAAAGGGGCATTTTAGCTGTATGCTTCAAAATTCAACAAATTTTAAAATCTAAGCTAAAAACCAATATAAGTAATTATTAAAACCTAACTCAACCCATAAGATCATCCGGCATGGTATAAAGAGGGGTAGTGGGGATGGCACGGGGGGGGGGGGGGTATCGAACCCTATAAATATAAGTCTATATCTGATATCCCATCTATATTCCAGGAGAAGCTTAGGTCTTTTAACCCTCAACTTTCAAGCCATCCCTGACACTTTAGATATGTTATGTCTATTTTCACCAAACAAACCAGAAATACATTAGTGTCAGGTTACTCCATCTGGCCTCATTTATTATTCAGAGAAATGTGCCTGCCCTAGACAGTGATTTCTATTGCATCATTCAATGGCGAAAAATGATAAACCGTCAGTGTACTATTACGGCCGACATCCAAAAGATTATCCCAAAGAAACCCCATTGTATCAATGGGTACTTGTAAATCAATATTTATATACAGTAACTCTGTGGCTAACAATCCAATGAAGGTCGACATGTTTATTACAGTACACTACATCAATTATTATTATTATTATTATTATTATTATTATTATTATTCTGACACAAAAACACAGTATGTCACAGCAAACGAGATCTATATGCTGGATTGCGTATCACAAAATCACAAGTCGAACACTTCTCAAGTGTATAGGACTATGTGATGTATTTTCGAATGATGTGCACAAATCCAAGTAAGGTGGCCTTTTGTAGTTGACAGATCGTGATTTTGTCAATATTTATTGTTTCCAAATGCTGGCTGAGATCTTTTGGCATGACACCCAGTGTGCCAATGACCACTGGGACCACCTGTACTGGTTTATGCCAGAGCCTTTGTAGTTCGATTTTGAGGTCCTGATAATGGCTGAGTTTATCCTCAATGCGGCTGTCACCCAGCATGGCGACATCAATAATCCATTTTTTTTTTATTTTCCACAATCGTGATGTCTGGTGTATTGTGTTCAAAAACTTTGTCAGTCTGGATTCGAAAGTCCCACAGTATTTTTGCATGTTCATTTTCTACTACCTTTACAGGTTTATGACCCCCACCAATTCTTTACTACTGGCAGGTGCTACTTGTGACATAAGTTCCAATGAATCATTTGGGCCACAGAGTTGTGCCTCTGTTTGTAGTCTGTCTGTGCGATTTTCTTGCAGCAGCTTAGGATATGATCAATGGTTTCATCAGCTTCCTTGCACAGTCTGCATTTTGGCTCATCAGCCGATTTTTTCAATTCTGGCCTTAATTGCATTTGTTCTGATGGCTTGCTCCTGGGCTGCAAGAATCAGGCCTTCTGTCTCCTTCATTGTTGTTGTTGTTGTTATTTCAAAAATAAGTTGTTTCAGAGGAATGCTGATACCACTCCAAGTTTTCACCTGAACTTATTTTGGATAGCTTTTCTTAAGATTTAGACTAAAACCCATGGACAATTCATAGCCACTCTGTTGTGGGAACTAGCAGCCAACGATAGAAAGTTTTATGCCTCAGACATCTAAGTGACGGGGTGGAGGAGCTGACCATCGCTCCATTGCCATGGACCGATCACCATCTGATCAGGTTTAGACTCACTGCACCTCCTAACCTCCGCAGGGGTGGTGGACCTATTAGAATGGTCCGCCCCAGGAGGCTTATGGAGCCAAAAGGCTTCCTGATGGCTCTTGGGGAATTTTCCACCTTCTTGGCTGGCGACTCTGTCGATGTCTTGGTCTCTCGCTGGGATAGGGAGATGACCAGAGCAATCGACACAATCGCTCCGGAACGCCCCCTCTCGAGTAACCGAGCTAAACCTGATCCTTGGTTTACCAAGGAGCTGGCAGCGATGAAGCGAAAGAAGAGGAGGCTAGAGTGCATGTGGCACCAGAACCCCACCAATCCTGCCCAAACACACCTGAATGCCTTCCTAAGGTCCTACGGTGTGGCAATAGCGGCGGCACAGAAAACATTTCTTGCCGCCAACATTGCATCTGCGAAGAACCATCCAGCTGAGCTGTTCCGAGTTGTCAGGGGTCTGTTAAATCCGCCGAAAAGCGAGGCCCCTGATAACACGGTAGCTCGCTGTGAAGCATTTGCTCGATTCTTCGCGGATAAAATTATGCGGATTCGGTCGGGCTTTGACGCCATATTAACGGCAGTCCCTGGGGATGTAACGAGAGCATCTGCTTGTCCAGTTTTGTTGGATTCATTTCAATTGGTTCAGCTTGAGGATGTGGACAGGATCCTTGGAGAGGTGCGGCCTACCACATGCATCCTAGACCCCTGCCCATCCTGGCTGATAAAGGAAACCAGAGGGGGTTTGGCAGAGTGGGTGAAGGTGGTGGTTAACGCCTCCTTACAGGAAGGAGAGCTTCCAGCGAGCTTAAAACAAGCTATTATAAAACCGCTGTTGAAGAAACCATCACTGGATCCCACTCAATTAGACAACTATCGGCCAGTTTCCAATCTCCCCTATTTGGGCAAAGTCATGGAACGTGTGGTGGCAGCACAACTCCAGGGGTTTCTGGTAGACACTGATTATCTAGATCCGGCACAGTCTGGCTTTAGGCCGGGACATGGAACTGAGACAGCCTTGGTCGCCTTGGTAGATGATCTGCGCAGGGAGCTAGACAGGGGGAGTGTGTCCCTGTTAGTTCTGCTGGACCTCTCAGCGGCCTTCGATACCGTCGATCACGGTATCCTCCTGGGACGCCTCATAGACATGGGGCTCGGGGGCACTGCCTTGCAATGGCTCCGATCCTTTCTTGAGGGACGGTCCCAGAAGGTGTTACTGGGTGACACCTGTTCGGCCCCACAACCGTTGTTGTGTGGAGTCCCACAGGGTTCAATTCTGTCCCCGATGTTATTTAACATCTACATGAAGCCGCTGGGGGAGATCATTCGGAGTTTCGGAATGAGATGTTATCTCTATGCAAATGATGTCCAAATCTGTCACTCCTTCCCACCTGTCACCAAGGAGGCTGTCCAGACCTTGAACGGTGTTTAGCTGCTGTATCGGACTGGATGAGAGCTAACAAATTGAAACTGAATCCAGACAAGACAGAGGTCCTACTGGTCAGTCGTAAGGCCGAACAGGGTATAGGGTTACAGCCTGTGTTAGACGGGGTTACACTCCCCCTGAAGACGCAGGTTCGCAGCTTGGGAGTGATCCTGGACTCATCGCTGAGCCTGGAACCCCAGGTCTCGGTGGTGGCCGGGAGAGCTTTTGCACAATTAAAACTTGTGCGCCAGCTGCGCCCGTATCTTGGGAAGTCGAATCTGGCCACGGTGGTCCACGCTCTTGTTACATCCCGGATAGATTACTGCAACGCACTCTACGTGGGGTTGCCTTTGAAGACTGTTCGGAAACTTCAATTAGTCCAGCGGGAGGCAGCCAGACTGCTCACTGGAGCGTCATACAGGGAGCATACCACCCCCCTGTTATGTCAGCTCCACTGGCTGCCGATCCAGTTCCGAGCACAATTCAAAGTGCTGGTTTTGACCTACAAAACCCTATACGATTCCGGCCCAGCATATCTGTCCGAACGCATCTCCCTTTATGTCCCATCTCAGAGTCTGAGATCCTCTGGGGAGGCCCTGCTCTCAACCCCGCCTTTGTCACAAGTGAGATTGGCGGGGACGAGGAGCAGGGCCTTCTCGGTGGTGGCCCCTCACCTATGGAATTCACTCCCCGGGGAGATCAGATCAGCAACATCCCTCCTTTCATTCAGAAAGAAATTAAAGACGTGGATGTGGGACCAGGCGTTTGGGCACTCTGGCAGATGAATAAGGGACTGTGACGACGGATAGGAATTGGACAATGGTGGAACGAAATATGAACTCTGAGTTGGCGAACGCTGTGTCTGAGATTGGCTATCGATTGTGTGATATATTGTTTTTTAAGTGGTTTTAATTGTTTACCGTTTAATTGCTGGTTTTATATGTTATTGTATTTGTGTAGGCACCAAGATGTGCCTTTTGTAAGCCGCCCTGAGTCCCCCCTCGGGGGTTGAGAAGGGCGGGGTATAAGTACACGAAATAAATAAATAAAATAAATAAATAAGTGTTTGTAATGATAACTTGCTTTCTCTTCTTCCTCCCCTTTCTTTTTTAAAATTTGCTTTTATATTGCTAGTATGAAGACATAATACCAGAATCAAACCAGCAATATAGAAGCAAAGTTTCAATGTTGTAAAGACAGCCAACACACTATAGTGGTTTCAGTGTTGGACTTAGGAGTTTATCACATGAGGCAGGCAAATCACAATTACAGTATGACAACAATATCTTTGCCTTGGATTTATCACATGATCTTGCTTGCTGGGAGGCCATTTTGGAAATTGAAGTCATGAATGGATTGTTTCTGTTTGTAAAAGAAATGGTTTCCAGGCTGTCTCTCGCCAGAAGAGAAGCAGAATTAAGCAACATCAGGAGAAGGCAAAGATGCTGTTGTTTTGATGTAAGTGCAATTCTCCTGCCTCAAGTGATAAACTCCTTGGACTGGTAGGGAAACAAGCACTCAAGTCACCATTTCTCTAATGGCATATATTACCACAATCAGTCTTTTGAATTGCCCAGTTTGACCTCACCTTCCTACGTCTGTCTGTCCTACATAGTGCATGGATATAGTTCGAATTTTATACCACTATTTCACAGTTTAAATACTTGTCACAAATGGAGGACACAGTCATAATTTCGTAATTACAGCATGCTGTAAACACCTCCCCACTCCCACCCCTTCAGGAATGGAACTGCATAACTTCATCAAAGAAAATTTAAAAAAAATACAAACTCCAGGAAATGGTGTAAAGCAACACGGCCTCACCTTATTTGAGGATAGGGACAGAAAGAAGAACTACACCAAGTTACACCAACTGACTGCCAGAATATCGGAACTGCAGTGGAATGAAATGACTGCACCAGAAACAATAATTGCACAACAGCAATATTTGAGTCATTGATGTGTTTTTCCTATCAGTGAAAAGATGCAATTAAATAGTAATAGAAATATAATGCAGCAATGGAAGAGTCGTGATGACATGTGATAAGGAGAAAAAATAAACATGGAACTAACCCAATTGTGTGATAAACTCCTGGGAAACCAGGATTCAAATCCCTGCTCAGCCATGAAAAAACATGGGTAACTTGGACAAGTCACATTCTCTCTCATTCTTAAAGAATAGTAATGCCAAACTTCCTGTGAAGAAATCTTGCCAAGCAAACTCTACATTGAAGTTGCTGTAAATTGAGTCAACCTGGAGGCACATAGTTACCACAATGATGGTATAATAATTGCATGCGGCAAAAGCTACAGCAGTGTGATTATTTAGAAGCATGCGTCACTATATTTAGAGAGACTATGTACATTTGCTGAGGATAAAATCAAATTTGGCTCAGGATTACTGGTTAGGAGAGGAAGAGATGGGCAATCAAGATGAATAAACAATTGCAATGCATATTTGACTGGTAAATGCAATCTCATACAATCTGTTAACCAGGAATGAAATATTCAGTCATTCTATGTAGCAGCAAACTGAGGTAGTTTAGGGTTAGCATAGACCTCCCTTGACCCTATGGTTTTGAATAACTACAGGCCAATCTCTAATCTCCCTTTTTTGGGCAAGGTGCTGAAGCGGGTAATCACTTCTCATCTCCGGGGATTCCTAGAAGACATTGATTTCCAAGACCAGTCACAGTCTGGAGTTAGGCCTGGCCACGTCACTGAGATGGCTTTGGTCGCCTTGGTGGATGACCTCCGCAGGGAGCAGTACCGGGGGAGTGTGACCCTGCTGGTTCTCTTGGACATCTCAGTGGCTTTCGATACCATTGATCATGGTATCCTTCTGGGCCGGCTCTCCGAGATGGGACTTGCTGTGGCTCCGTTCCTTCCTGGAGGGTCGCTCCCAGTTGGTGAAGCTGGAGGACATCTGCTCAGACCCCTGGCCTTTGACCTGTGGGGTCCCACAGGGTTCTATTTTGTCCCCCATGCTCTTTAACATCTACATGAAACCACTGGGTGACGTCATCCGGAGTTTTGGAGTTTGGTGCCATCTCTATGCACATGATGCCTAATTCTACTACTCTTTTCCACCTAATTCCAAGGAAGCCCCTCAGGTGCCGGATGAGTGCCTGGCCACTGTGATAGTCTGGATGAGGATGAATAAGCTCCTGACAAGACAGAGGTCCTCCAGGTCAATTGCAGGCTGGAGTGAGGTATAGAGTGGCAACCTGTGCTTGATGGGGTTGTACTCCCCCCTGAAGTCACAGGTCTGCAGCTTGGGGGTCCTTCTAGACTCAACGCTAACGCTTGAAGCGCAGGCGTCGGCAGTGGCTGGGAGGGCCTTCACACAATTGAAGCTCGTGCGCCAGCTGTGACCGTACCTCGTGAAGTTGGATATGGCTGTGGTGGTCCACCCCTTAGTTACTTCTAGACTGGACTATTGCAATGTGCTCTATGTGGAGCTTCCCTTGAAAATGGCCCAGAAATATCAACAAGTCCAATGATGGCAGCCCGACTACTAACTGGTGCTAATTACAGGGAGCGGTCAACCCCCCTGTTTAAGGAGCTCCATTGGCTGATGTTTATTTTCTGGTCCCAATTGAATGGCTTTGAATTACCTACAAAGCCCTGAACAGTTTGGGACCTGCCTACCTCCGTGACCACATTTCCTTTTATGAACCTACACAATCCCTTCTATCTTCCGGAGAGGCCCTTCTCTCGCTCCCACCCCCTTCGCAAGTTCGACTTGCGGAGACGAGGGAGAGGGCCTTCTCTGTGGTGGTCCCTTGGCTCTGGAACTCACTCCACAGAGAAATTATGTAAGCCCCCACACTGGCAGTCTTCAGGAGGAGCCTGAAAACTTGGCTGTTCCAATGTGCTTCGGTGAATGAATGAACAATAACCCCTGACCTGACCAAACCCTGCATTAAAATGCCCTTGGAAGCACTTTATTTTATCTGTTAGTGCACTTAAACCCTACTTCATCCCTCGAATTCCCTGTCCAGATACATTACATTGCTCTTTCACCCAGTGTTTATAAACTTTTAATCTCTGCAACTTGCCCTGCCCACTATGTTCAAATATTGTGATTTTCTACTGTTCGGATGTGTTTATTTATACTGTTTTGTGTATTTTATCTTATTTTCTTATGTTTTATTGTTGTATTTTTATGTTGTATATTTGCATTGTTGTATTGCTGGGCTTGGCCTCATGCAAGCTGCCCCGAGTCCCCTTGGGGAGATGGTGGCATGGTATAAAGTTTTATTATTAATATTATACAGGGTGAGGAAACATAACTTCCTTTTTTAAAATGTGCGCCATTCAGTCGGTTGAAGACATAGCGGAGCGCTAGTGGTCTTGTTTGAGAGGCGGGAGTATAAAGTTTTGTCCTGACACAGTTCAGTCGCCATCATGCGCTGGGACAGTGAGGAGCGTGCTTTTGCCATTGAGGCCTACTTTTTGAGTGGATTTGAAGTGGCTGGCCCACTCCCCAGATTTGGCCCCTTGTGATTTTTTTCTATGGGATTTTTTGAAAACCTATGTTTATGTGAACCGTCCAAGGACCCTACAAGATTTGAAGACCAACATCCAGGAAGAAACTGCCAACGTAACACCTGCTATGCTGGCAAGAGTCATGACAAACACCAGAAATCGGTTTACTCAGTGTATGGAGAATGGGGGACGTCACCTAACTAATTTGATCTTCGAAACTACGTAAAACAAAACTTTACGTATGCACCTACATTATAAAAAAATTCTGATTCATACAACGGGTTTTATTAAGTTTTGAAAAAAGGAAGTTATGCTTTCTCATCCTGTATTATTTGAAAAATAGGAGAATACAGGGTTAGTCAAAATGCATAGGCCAATAAGCCATTCAATTGAATGGCTTATTGGCCTATGCATTTTGACTAACCCTGTACTTTCTATATCTTTGAGGTCTCCTGTGGCATCAAGCAGCATGTGTCTTTGAAATTAAAAGAATATCAGAAAATAAATGAGGTACTAGTAGCATCTGTGAGCTCTTAGGACTTTCAAAATAATAGTGGCAGTTTAGCTGATAGAAAGGAATGTTCAAAGGAGCCAGAAGTTGGGCAGACTATATGAGTCAATCAACGAGACAGCAGCTGAGAAGCAAAAGGGCAAGATGTGGATGAATGGGAAGAGATGAAAACGTTGAGTAGGGAAAGGAAGGAAATTAAAGTGCTCAAGACCTGCTAGCTTAGAGCTCAGCTGCAAATCCAGAGCAGCAGGAAGCAGCAAGCCGAATGACAGCTGCCTGAAGACGTTTTTTTAAAATCATTCTTCTTTTTGCATGGTTTGAGACAGAACCAACAGAGGATTTAGAGATGAGTGGAAATGGGAAGTAAATAACCTGTTACCTGCCTGGATTTCCCACAGGTGGCTGGAAAACCTGCTGGAGCAGAAAGCTGTAAGGGGAGTTTGAAAATGACTCATTGTTATCACTATCAGTAAACATGGTATCTAGGGCAATGTATCTTAATATATCAGTTTTTAAAAGTTTCTCAGTCTTGTAAGGCTGTACTCGAATAGGTATGACAGGGTGGGTGGCAACGTGGTGGAATTCTCTAGGTGCACCAAGAACCAATCACAATTTAAAAGTGTGACTGTGAGTTTGGGGAAGAATAGGGCTGCGTTTGATATCATTTGTCACGCAGTTGTGGGAAAACAATCGTACAGGAAGGTGGTGGATATTCCCTTACATGCTGTTCCAAAGTTGTTTTAAGTGGGAGTAATCCCTAGTTATGGCATCGTAAATCAGCATAATGATTGCAGCTGATGAAAAATTGATATGTCTGTCTAAGTTTAATACCATCAACAAACTCAAGGAATAATAGTGAGAGAGCTGACTGAGTTTATTTTCTGATGCTGTTACAGAAGTTGAATGATGATACTGATGATGTGGATCAATCTCATCATCACCATTCCAACTATTTTTGATCGACAGATAGAAGATATCAGTGTGATTGCCTCCGCAGCCAAAATGGAACCCAACCATGCACAGGCCAAAGTTACCAAAAGGTTTTCTCATTTTAGTATAAGACTGAGGCCAAAAAGGTGTTGAGCAGCTCTGCCTTTCTCTATCCCGTTACCATTTCTCCATCTTCATGAAGGAGCCCCTGGTGGCGCAGTGGGTTAAACCCCTGTGCCGGCAGGACTGAAGACCGACAGGTCGCAGGTTCGAATCCAGGGAGAGGCAGATGAGCTCCCTCTATCAACTCCAGCTCCTCATGCGGTGACATGGGAGAAGCCTCCCACAAGGATGATAAAAACATCAAATCATCCGGGCGTCCCCTGGGCAACGTCCTTACAGACAGCTAATTCTCTCACACCAGTACACCAGTATTGACTTGCAATTTCTCAAGTCACTCCTGACATGACCAAAAAAAAAAAAACAAAAAAACCCTTCATGAAGAGGCCTTAAAATTTACTTTTTTTTCCTTTTCCTACTGACACATCTCAGAAAAGGGAAAGAAAATTCTGTTGGTTTGAATAGTCCCCCCCAAAAAGTGTCTTGAAAATGCCTACATTTACAAGGCTTTTGGAGTAATAAAGTGCACACAAAATGCAACTGGTTGAAAGTGCCCAACCGGGAATAAAAGATGCAGATTAGATAGTTCTTCAACCTCAAGCAATGTACAATTAAGATATGTATAAACACAATAACACAATAAACACAATAAAATGGATGAGAGATTTTGGTTTTCCTACTTGGTGGAGTCCTATGGATACATAATACAAACCTATTTCAAAAAATAAAAATAAAAGCACCCCAAACAGCCAGATGAAGAGAAGAAAATGGAAAATAAAGGAGAAGGAATCATAGAGTTGGATCAAACCACACAGGCCATCGAGTCCAATGCCCGCCATACAGGAAAAACACAATCAAAGCACTGTCAGCAGATGGCCACCCAGCCTCTGTTTAAAAGCTTCCAAGGACGGAGCTTCTACCACACCCCAAAGCAGAGAGTTCCACTGCTGAACAGTTCATATGGCCAGGAAATTATTCCTAATGTTTTGTTGGAATCCCCTTTCCTGTAATTTTAACCCATTGCTCTGAGTCTAAGGACCTCATCACATTAGACTAAGGATTCACAACACATCATGGCAAATCCATGAATATCCCCGCAGGGGGAATGGAGAGCCTGTTCCTCTATGGCCTGCATCGTCCGAGGGGGAGCGTTACCATCGGGCTCCATAGTGAAAGGGAGAAGAAGTGGTATACAACAGGTAAATCAGCCTGTCTGATGAGGTTGCTGGTCTCCAGGGCAGCAAAAACAAGCCTGCTCCCTCTTCCTTTGACACACTTTCAAATATTTAAACATGGCGATCATGTCTTCTCTCCACCTTCTCTTCTGAAGGGTAAATGTCCCCAGCTCTTTAAGCCGCTCCTCATAGTGAATGGTCTCCAGACCTTTGATCATTTTAATCACCCTCTTCTGGACACCTTTCAGCTTATCAATAGCCTTCTTGAATGGTGGTGCCGAGAATTGGACACAGTATTTCAAATGAGGTCTGACCAAAGCAGAACAAAGAGGCAGCATGACTTCCCTTGATCTCAACACTATACTCATTTTGATGCAGCCCAAAAACCCGTTAGTTTTTTAAGCCTGCTGCATCACATTGTTTGCTCACTGTTCATGAAGACTCCGGATCGCTTTCCCATGAATTGTTGTCGAGCCAGGTATCAGACATACTGTATCTGAATTTCATTTTTTTCCTGTCTAAATGAAGTATCCTACACTTCTCCTTGTTGAAATTCATTTTGTTAGTTTTGGCCTGATTCTCTAATCTGTTAAGGTTGTTTTAAACTGCCATGTTAGCTATCCCTCCCAATTTGGTGTCATCTGCAAACTTGATAAGCATGCCCTCTAAACATTCATCTAAATCATTAATAAAGATGTTGAACACCACTGGGCCCAGGACCGAACCCTGCTGCATTCCACTAGTTACTTCTTTCCAGGATGAAGATGAACCTTTGGGAGCCCCCTTTGGGTTTGGTCACTTAACCAATTGCAAATTCACCTAATAGTAGTATTATTTAGTATTTCCTGCATCTACCAAGCTTGTAAACCTATCAAAAGAGATAAGATTAGTCTGGCATGCTTTGTTTTTGAGGAATCCATATTGACTTTTAGTAATCACAGCATTCATTTCTAAATGGTTACAGAGAACCTCTTTAATTACTGCCAGTGGTTCTGAAATAATTTTTGCATATTCCTTCAACACTCTTGAATGTAGTTCATCTGGTCCTGGAGAATTCAATTCATTTAGAGTAGCTAGGTATTCCTTGAATACTTCTTTACTTATCTTGGGTTGCATTTTCCCTATTATCTTGTCCACTCCATATTGCTCAGGTTGAACGCCGATCTCCTTTTGGGAGAAGACTGAGGCAAAGAAGGAGTCGAGCAGCTCTGCCTTTTCTCTATCCCCTGTTAGCATTTCACTATCTTCTTTACACAGAGGTCCTACAGTTTCCTTCCTTTTTCTACTGACATAGCCAAAAAACTCCTTTTAATGTTTTTAATCTGTCTGGCCAGTTTGTGTTCATTTTACACTTTAGTCTTTCGGGCCGTTTCTTTATATGTGTTGGTTATTTATTTCAATTCCTTTTTGATGATCCCCCCTTCCCATTTCTTGTACTTGTCCCTTTTAAATCTTAGCTCTGTTGAAAATTCTTTGGACATCCATTCTCCTTTCTTTAGACTGTTTGCATTTGTGCCTTCAGTTTTTAAGAAACTCAACTGAGTAGAATAGAGCACTCAAGGCTGTAAAGTCTTGTTGCCGATCCAAATGTATACCTTAAATAATGCTGAAGATGGGAAGAATAACATTTTATGGGACAGCTCACGAATAAAACAGCATGCATCACAATGGGAAATAAATGCTATAAAAGCCCCCATAAAGTTAGAAGCATTGTTCAGCCATAGCATTATTATTAGTGAAAATGTGTGGGTGTCCTGGCAAGCATTATGCTTGCTGGCAAGCAAAGTGATGAATGGAACCTGAAGGTACTCTCCCAATTAAATTTGGAAGAGAATAGGAAGTGGATGAGGAAAATAAAAGTTCATACAATTCAGTGAATTTATAGGGAAAAAATGAAAAACGTCAAATGATTAAGAAAACCTCTTGAAAGTGAATTATTGTTTATGAAGGGCATTGTTCTGGTAAACAAATGCATGTAAGCTACATGAAGTCATGCTGATATGTGTTGGGAATAGTCCAGTGATGGGAAACAAAGGTCCTCCATATTTTATTGGATTGCAACTTCTATCATACGCAACTTCTGTTTGGCATCTTCTTCAGTGCTCACTATCATTGGGTTACTGAGAGATGCTTCCTGTTCTGTAATATTAATTTATATGTACTGATTAGGGTCAATATCTATGCTTTATCAAATAATGTAGTCCTCTGAGATGGTTTCACTTCTTATGCCTTCATCTCACAATAGCAACCTTGGCAAAGATCCATTAGAAAGATGAACTCATAGAATCTTAGAATCATAGAGTTGGAAGAGATGGGCCATCCAGTCCAACCCCCTGCCAAGAAGCAGGAAAATTGCATTCAAAGCACCCCTGACAGATGTCCATCCAGCCTCTGTTTAAAAGCCTCCATAGAAGGAGACTCTACCACACTCCAGGGCAGAGAGTTCCACTGCTGAACGGCTCTCATAGTCAGGAAGTTCTTCCTCATGTTCAGATGGAATCTCCTTTCTTGTAGTTTGAAACCATTGTTCCGCATCCTAGTCTCCAGGGCAGCAGAAAACAAGCTTGCTCCCTCCTCCCTATGACTTCCCCTCACACAACTCTGCCTCCAGGAAGACACAACATTTAACCAATTACAAGGTTTTAATTATGAATTTGTTAGTGACCTCAATCATATCATACTTTTGCAAGAGACAATCAAGAGAAGTGACCCAAATGAAGGTCTTTCTGAACTGCTTCATCAAGTGGTTTGTTCATATGGTCCTAGAAAACAATGAGAATCTCATTGAATGTAAGGTGTTGACACTAAACTATGCCTGCACATGTACCAAGAAGCCAGCTAGCTTTGTCATTCGCTCAGATTCACAGTAATCAGCAAGGGATTCACTTTCTACTGTGTACATGTAAGTGCAAAAGCTTTGGTGCAAAGTCTGCAAAATGCTGATTGAGGGCTTGCCTACACCACTAAATAAGAAAGATATAATTTAAATCATTCAATCCAGGAGCTTCCTCAGATTCACCCAATTAGTGCCATATCTACTTGTAGTATACTGCACTAATGTTATATTACTGTCCACATTTAAATTCAAATCAGCACAAATTTTGTGGTTTACTAACAAGTCAGTTTTTTAAAAATCAGTATAGACAAGCCTTCTGTAGAGACTCCCATTTAATATTCTGAACCATAGAAGAACTTTGGGTGAAAACAGTACCTACAGTAGTTCCTAATAGAATTCAGTTTCCGGAGCTAGAAAATTTCACATGTCAAACTGTGTAATTGGGAAATTTGGCAGCCACACCACCATGTAGTTCAGAATTAGATGTGCTGAGACCCAATGTGAAATGTAAGTTTGGCCAATGTGAGGCAAACAATAACAAATGATGGAATGTGGCCAATAGTGAGAATCGCTTTGAGAATCACAAAACATACTGTAGTGGTTGCCTATACTGAAATATATGTGTTCCAGAATGGTGTATCACTGAATAGCTACCTGTTCTGCTTTGTAATTGTCCGGTTCTGATATTGGCACCAATTTCAAAGAGAGGGAGGTAGAAATGTTCACCCAAAATACGTTGATTGTACAATATTCACTTTCCCCCTCCTCATTACCCTAGCAACCTAGCGCCATTGTTTTTCATGTCTTCTGCTGCTTCAGCATCAATTACTGCTGATTACTGTTTCTTTACCCCTTCTTGGATGAAATAAATGATTCCAGCCAATTGAAGACCACATGGGAGATGGGATGATAACAGTCTTATCTAGTTACACCAACCATCCCAATATATTTTATTACAAATGGTCAAATAAGTGAGAGTGATGCTTCTTTGATTGTCTAGTTGAGGCATTTGCTGATGATGTAATATGCATAGTTGACGACCCGTTGGAAAATATACAAAATTGGCTAAAGAAAATAGAAGAATTTGGAAGACTGTCTGATGAGCTTGCTGGTCTCCAGGGCAACCTCATCAGATGAATAGGAAAAAAACCCAATGATAGGAAAAAAACCCCAATTATATTAACTAAAAATATGTCCAAAATGAGACAGGAACTAATGAAGGAAATTACAGGAATACAAATAGTCAGATAAATTAAATATTTGAGAATAAATATAATGAATTAACAACTTCTGAAAAATAATTACAAAATAAAATTGAAAAAAATTAGAAAATATTTAGAAATTAGAAACACCTGAATTTGTCATTAATGGGAAGAATAGCAGTAATTAAAATGAATATTTTGCCAAAAAGGCTCTACTTATTTTAAATATTACCTATTTTAAGGAATTTGCAGGACCCCACAACTTCTGAGAATGCCTGACATAGATGTGGGTGAAACGTTAGGAGAGAATGCTTCTGGAACATGGCCATACAGCCAGGAAAACTCACAGCAACTATTATCCTGCTTCATAATAGAATTGAGTTGGAAGATGGAATTCAGTTGGAAGCTGGAAGAGTCCAGAGTTGCCTATGCAATGGCAAATTTGGAAAAATGAAATCAAATGAAAGGCAACAAGAGAAAGATAGAAAAAAAATGGGAAGCTTTTTTTTACCCAAACAATGCCAAAACAGAAGTGCTTGAAACATTTCTCTCTGAAACTAGTGAGTTTTTCTGAGCTCAGCCCCAAGCAGAATCTAAGCATTTAACCCACAAGAGGGACTTTAATCTCATCGAATTTATTGACTGACATGCATTCTTGGCATGTTTCCACAAAAAGGAATCTCTCTGAGTTCAAGGAATTATATTCCTGAGTAACCGTGCATTGAATTGAAGGTGTACTTGATATTACTTTTATACAGCTCAGGCTTCTTAGTGTAGATTATTGGTAGTAATGTTTGGAGTCAAGCATCATTCTCCGGGAAGAACAACATGTTGCGATCTTGTGGTCATTTGCTTACATGGAATTTCTACTGAAACCGAAAGGCAAATTATTTCAGAACTGCGTCTTTTATAAACAAGGAGAGGCTGGATTTACACTGCCAAATACTGCAGCTTGAACTGCATTATGTGTGTGTATCCTGACCATAGAATGCAGTTCAAACTGCATTATTTGACAATGTAGATCCAACCTGTATTTCTGCATCAGAAAGGGTAGTTCTCCTGCTCCAGTTGCCATTTCTGTGTTGTCAGTGAGCAGGAGAAAAAATTGGAAATGCACCCTGCAGAGATACAAATGCATGTCAGGGTATATCCTGTAAGAAGTCAGCTGGATGCTTTTGCTCATTTTTCCACTCTCCAGCAACATGGAAATTGTTGTGTGCTGGTGAAAGGGTAGGTTTAGGAGAATGTTTGAATGCTTCATGCACAATGGCATTAAAATGAACTATGGTGGTATAAAGCAGATCTTTGTCATCATAAGTTCTGCACAGGATGTCAGTCATGCAAAGGAATGCTGTAGACCAGTGGTTCTCAACCTTACTAATGCTGCGACCCCTTAATACAGTTCCTCATGTTGTGGTGACCCCCAACCATAACCCTCATATTATGAATCGCCAGGTAAATAATGATCTGCAGGATGTATTTTCATTCACTGGAGCAAATTTGGCACAAATACCCGGTATGCCCAAATCTGAATACTGGTGGGGTTGGAAGGGGGGATTGATTTTGCCGTTTGGGAGTTGTAGTTGCTGGGATTTATAGTAAACCTATAAACAAAGAGTATTCTGAACCCCACCAACAATGGAATTGAACCCAAGTTGGCACACAGAACTCCCATGACCAACAGAAAATACTGGAAGGGTTGGGTGGGCATTGACCTTGAGTTTGGGAGTTGTAGTTCACCTACATCCAGAAAGCACTATGGACTCAAACAATGATCAATCTGGACCAACCGTGGCACGGATACTCCATATGCCCAAATGTGAACACTCATGGGGTTTTGGGAAAATAGACCTTGAGATTTGGGAGTTGTACTTGCTGGGATTTATAGTTCACCTACAATCAAGGAATGTTCTGAACCCCAACAATGATAGAATTGGGCCAAACTTCTCACACAGAGACCCCCATGACCAACAAAAAATACTGTGTTTTTTGATGGTCTTTGGCGACCCCTCTGACACCCCTTCGCGACCCCTCCATGGGTCCCGACCCCCAGGTTGAGAAACACTGCTGTAGACCTTTGAGACTGAGATAATGACATTGGTAGCATAAGCTTTTATAGACTTTAATTTTTTTATTGTGGTTATATATGATATTTACAACAAAATGTGGGGAGAAACATGAACATCAAAGAAAAAAAAGAATAAAAGGGGGTGTGAAACAGAGGAAAAGAGGGATGGGAGTGAGGTAGAATTAAAGAGATAGAGAAAAAAAAGGGGGGGGGAACGTAATAAAATAGGAAAACACATTAAAATTGACTTCCCAATGTCCTCTTAAGGAAAACTTTCTCAGTAGGTATGTGTCGTTCAGTCGCTCCTACCAGCTCGGTTTGTACAGCTTTTCCTTTTCACGCATTGGCTAAATCTATAATAAGTCTTGTTCCATTGTTTTGAATAAAGTCTTTGAAACCTGACCAATCAGTCCTCTTTTGTTCCTCTTTTAGCTTTTGTGATAAGCGGTCCATTTGTATAGTGTCAAATAATTTTATTACCTATTCATCTGCATTAGGTACTTTATTTTGTTTCCAACTTTTGGCTAATGTTAGCCTTGCTGTGGTACATATGAGGAAGAACATTTTGTCTTGATTTTCGTTGAGTTTTGTACTTGTTATACCTAGTAGGTACATCTCCGGTAGCAGGGGGGATTTAATTTTTAGAATCTTTTATTAAATGTATTTCCTTCCAATATCTTTTTACTTTTTTGCAAGACCACCATTGATGAAAGAAAGTGCCTTTCTCTTTTTCACACTTACAACATCTGTTTGAGATATGCTTGTTAAATTTGGCCAATTTTTCAGGAGTATAGTACCATCTAAATTGCATTTTAAACCAGTTTGCACGGATATCAATGGCTAGAGTATATTTTAATTTTTTGTTCCAGATTTCTTCCCACTGCTGGGTGTAGATATTGTGTCCGAAATCTTCTTTATATCCCTGATATATTTATTTATTTATTTATTCATTTATTTAAAAGTTTTCTATACCGATCTTCTCACCTACAAGAGGGACTCAGATCCGGTTCACAACATGTGTTCATATACAAAAATACAAACCACACAATGCATCATCATTACACAATTAAAAACATATTACAATATGTTATTGGAACCATGTAATCTTTTGGTTTAAGCTTTTATAGACTTAAATCTACTTCACCAGTAGCAAGTGTGACGGACCTTTGAATAGACCTTTGTGGCTATGAATGAGCAACTTGTTTGTGTGAATAGCAATAGATATGCAAAATTGTGGGTACAGTGTTCCCTTCGCAGTTCACTTTATGCAGACGCGCCATATTGTGGTCTTTTCCTCCCCCCACCCGAGCAGTGGAGGGGGGAGGAAGGAGGAGGAGGGGGAGCCAGGCCTCCTCCTCCTCGCCGCCTGTGTTCCTGCCAGCTCCGGAGGCCCCTTGGGCGCCGTTGATGGCACTGCAAGGCTGGGCTTAGGTCTCACTCAACAGTGGCCTCCTCCTCCTTGCCACCTCTGCTTCTCCTGGCCTCGGAGGGCCCTTGGCCACTGTTGATTGCACTGTCAGGCTGGACTGAAGTCTCACCTCAGCCTAGCAGCACCATCAACGGCAGCCAAAGGGCCTCCAAAGCCGGCAAGAGCACAGGCAGCGAGGAGGAGGAGGCTGCCGCTGAGTGGGCAGAGCATTCCTATTTCACGGATTTTCACTTATCGCGGGGGATCCTGGAACGGAACCCCCGTGATAAGTGGGGGAACATTGTACATTGTTTAGGTGACAAGTTCAGTTCTAAAGATGGTCATTCGGGGACAAAGAAGGAAGGAAAGATGTTGCCTTGGTAAATAGATAACCATAGGAATGCTGGAAGAAATTATTGCAGTGTAGCTTGTTGGTTGGGGAAAAGAAAGGAAATGTGTTAAACTGGGAAGAGAGCCCTCACTAAGCTGGGTGTTAACTAATGTTATAATATGCATAGTGCCAGGAAACCATTGTCTCTATTTACTCCACTACTGATGAACTGGAGTTCTTAGATATAGAATCATAGAATCATAGAATCAAAGAGTTGGAAGAGACCTCATGGGCCATCCAGTCCAACCCCCTGCCAAGAAGCAGGAATATTGCATTCAAATCATATATTCCAGTTCTGCTATTTCTCTTTCCAGGTTTTCTTTCTAGTAGTTGTTGTTTAGTCAAGGATTGTTGTTCTGAGGTTTGAGATAGAATGCCCAGGAAGATATGAAGTGTTCTTCAGTTGGTCTTTGTGTATTACATTCCTGATTCATATTCATTACTTGCCTGTGCAGAGACTGCCCATTTGGCCAGTGTAGAGCACTGAAGGGCATTTTTGACAGAGGATGGTGTATGGACATGATCACATTGGCCATTGGATTTGCCATGCATCATGGTGAATCCATAGAGTCCCAGTCAAGGGGGGCGGATGGAGAACCTATCACCCGACTCACTGCTGGCCACATCCCATGGGGGGAAGTGTCTGCCACTCAGCTTCTTCCCCATTGTTTCAAAGGCAACATGGGAAGCCTTCTGTGTTGCCATCATGGCAGTGTGCACTTCTTCTTTGTCCCTTTTGCCACAAATCCTGGTACTGGTATTGACTGCTGGTGAGGCATTTCATTTTATTATTGACAATGTTATTAATTCTGAATAATATTGTAAAGGCTACCTTATCTAGACTCTAGTTCCAAAGAGATGTGTGTACTTTTTGAGGAATATCAGTCTAAATACTTGGTAGACACACTTTACTGTTTACATATTGATTCATCACAATACTTCTTGATTAAAGACCCAAAATATTCTACTTCTGTTTAAATAAATGAGTGGTGTATTAATGCAATCAAGCATATCTAGCAATTAAAGATCAAGGATAGCAACATTATGCAAGATACAAGCTGTCTAGGTAACAATCAGGACTCGTTTCAGCAGAAATAAATGCTACAGACATTGCATCAGATCCTTTAATAAGCACCCTCCATCTATGAGCCTAATTGGTGATCATCATCTGTTAAAGTTTTGAGGTTATTATAATAGCAGTTAGAAATTTTAAAGAGGGCTTGAGAGTGACAACCTGAAGTTGAATTTTATGCATTTGCATTGCAAATTTATCCCCAATTTATAGCTGATCTTATGCTCAGTCCGCCAAATAAATACTCAGTTAATCTTAGGGATGCAGAAAATGCTAGGGTTTCATTTTCCTTCTATTTTCCACTTTGCCTCACCATATGTCTAGATATTCACAGAAAATCTGCAGAATCTCTTGAAGATTTCCACTTTAATAAACAACCTCTGCACCTATGGAGGTTTTGATTTTCTGTAGAAAAACAGTAGTGCAAACCAATACTTCCCAGTAAGGAATATCATGAAATGAGTATTGATTAGTCATTCTACATAAAGTATCTTTTGAGAGTGCTGGCCAAAAATCAACAGAAATCTGGCAGAGTTGCCAATGCTGACTTTGCTAAATGTTGCAATTTTGTGGAGACCAATGCATGTTGGTATTGCATGATTTTCCTATTAGTAGTTGAGGGGTTATGAAGCTGTTCAAACACCATCTGACTTCAGCTAGTCAGCTTGTGAAAGGGAACTACTGGAGATATACAAGGCAATGATTCTTCCTTTTTCCCCACTCACCCAACTTCAACCACTGTGCCATTTTACTGGAAAGGGGAGCATTATGTATAAAAGTAGCAGTTACTTTCTTCTGCAGCATGCATTAAAGTACATTGAAGGATGTAGACAAAGGTCAAGCCAGTGCATGTCACCAAGAAGTATCCAGCCTGAGCATAACTGAGTATATTCAAATATGCTTATCATTGGCCTACTGGCAAGGGATTGAGTGCATCTTACACAAGTGGGAAAACATGTTTTTGCTCACAGACTCGCAAATCTCATCAGGCGCACTTGTGTGAGATGCACCAGGGGAGAGGGGCAACAGCTTTGTGAACAGTACTTTACCCATGACCGCAAGGAACTGCCAAAAGGCAAAACCAAGAGGACCAAGTACCAAGAGCACATTAATCCCAAATATACAGCTCAGGGGGAGGTCCCAGGGGCTTACATGTCTTTACACAAATCCACAGAGCATGGGAAATACACAAGAAGAACTCAAACTTTTAGCACAACACCACACTTACAATGTTATAGGCATCACTGAAACCTGGTGGGATGACTCCTATCACTGGAATGTAGCCATTGAGGGTTATAACCTCTTTCACAGAAACAGAACAAAGGGTGTAGCCTTATATGTCAAAAACAGTTACGCTGCAGAAGAGATGCAAGACTGCAATCTGGGAAACCAGATTGATAAGAATCAAGGGAACTGGGACTCAAAAAGATCTCATCGTGGACATCTACTATAGACCTCCGAGTCAGGATGGAGAACTTTACAAAGCCTTCCGTCAATAGTTGACCAAGCAGGCACAAAGAAGAGATATAGTAGTCATGGGCGATTTCAACTATCCTTATGTTTGCTGGAAAACAAACTCAGCGAAGAGTACAAAGTCTAACAAATTCTTTGCTTGACTTGCAGACAATTTTATGGTCCAGAAATTAGAAGAGGCAACAAAGGGATTGGCTACTCTTGAGCTCTTCTTAACAAACACGGAGGACCTGATCAATGCAGTCAAAGTGGTCGGATCCTTAGGGGCAAATGACTATGTTTGTGTATTTTGTGCTCCTCCCTTCAGTAATTTGCATTCTGTACCCTATAAGAATTGAATTTATACTTCTTTACATAGAGGTGAACTTATACTTCCCTTTAATTGTCTTCCTTGCAGAGAAACACATCAGCCTGACCTGCAAGGAGGTCAAACTGATGTGTTTCTCCCTTATTCTCATGGAAAAGGAAAGCTGATACGTTTGTGATGTTCAGTGAAGTCATATGACATCATACTTTGCTCACTTGTGTTGTAGGTTTCACAGACACAAGCTGAGCATGATATTGGCAACCCTGGCAGATATCAGATGAAACCTGAGATAAAATAAAGTCTAAAAAAGACCATAGTAAAATTATGGAGCTGAATTTTGGCCTTGCACCTGGCAATTCTACCATACAATGCAGCTTTGGAAGCAGGCTTAAGGCTTTTTTGTACAACTACGACACCAGTTTAAACTGTTTGAAATCAATTTTCCAGCTCTGACTTAAAGCTGCAATTTATGGCATGAGCTTGGTAATAACTTTCCTTTCAACAGTGTGTATAATTGGATTGCAGTATCTCTGGGACGTGGATAAATTTTGTTTATACAGCACAAAACAAAATGGAATGGTTCCATCAGGCACTGTAGTGGTAAAACAATTCTCTTTTATGGGTCGAAGGAAAAGGCTTTGTTTAAGCATGAAATTTCAAGTGCATACTAAGGACCACCAAGTCTGGCTACTAATAGCAACCTCAGGGATTGGGTTTCCTCGTCTTTGTGCTCCTGACATGTTCCTCAGCAGAACAGTATATTCAAAATTCTGTAAACATTGTGTGCTTCTCACTTACCTGCTCCATTGCAAACTGAAATTGTAAAATGTAGACAGTTATAGGATCTGTCACTCAACAGAGTTATAATTAGGTTTTCCAGATCATAGGGCATGGTCCCTGTTCTCAGGTCCTCAAGTGAAGGAGAGGACACTGCTAAAAAAAAAATGTTTGCTTCTGGCTTCCCGCAGTTGTAGTCTGCTCCAGAGCAGTGGCTGTAGATTCTCCAAGGTTTCTGTTATACTATGTCCTCCCTCTCTCAGAATTTCTTAACCTGCAGCCAGTATACCAATGCACTGGGAAAGAGTGGTCAGTACAAGAAAATAAAGGTTGGCCATCCTTTATCTGGAATTCCAGAATACTCCAAAATGGTCCACATGAGATAGCATTATTATTATTATTATTATTATTATTATTATTATTATTATTATTACTATTACTATTATTGTCAGGAGTGACTTGAGAAACTGCTAATCACTTCTGGTGTGAGAGAATTGGTTGTCTGCAAGGATGTTGCCCAGGGGACGTCGGGATGTTTTGATGTTTTTACCATCCTTGTGGGAGGCTTCTCTCATGTCCCCACATGGGAAGGTGGAGCTGACAGAGGGAGCTCATCCAAGCTCTCCCCAGATTCGAACCACCGACCTGTCAGTCTTCAGTCCTGTGTGTCACCAGTGCAGCAATAATAATAATAATAATAATAATAATAATAATAATAATAATTCCATTGGATAATAATAATAATAATAATAATAATAATAATAATAATAATTGTATTCCAATTTATCTCCCCAAGTAGTCTCAGGGCAGATTCCAGCAAACAAAGACACAAGGCAAACATTCAATGCTTAGAAACAACAAGCACATGTTAAGATAAAAGTTTCCCCTTCCGGCTTTGAGGAGTGGTGCTCATCTCCATTTCTAAGCCAAAGAGCCTGCATTGTCTATAGACACCTCCTAGGTTGTATGGCATGAAGTGCTGTTTACTTCCCCCCCGAGGCAGTACCTATTGATCTACTCACATTTACATGATTTCAAACTGCTACGTTAGCAGAAGCTGGGGCTAACAGAGGGAGCTCACCCCATTCTGTAGACTTGAACCGCTAACCTTTAGGTCTGCAAGCTTGGCAGCTTAGCAGTTTAACCCATTGCACCACCGTGGCCTCGCTTTGTTTTATGATAGTCCAGAGTACATAAACTTTATTGATCAAACTTAATAAAAACATTGTTTAAAATTACCTTCAGGCTATGTGTATAAGGTGTATGTGAAGCACAGGCATGTAGCCGGGGGAGGGGGGGGGGCTTGAGGGGCTTCACTCCCCTCCCCCCCCCCCAAATTCTCAGGGTGGTCCGCAAGAAGGCCTTACTGGTACATTATTTAAACTGTTATGTTTATTCATATCATGATCTGATCACCATGCTCCATATATCCCATATGCATGGGGGTATTGGGATAACGATACAAAAGGTTTGCTAGGGTAGATCCTCAGCCCCCCCCCCTTGAATCAAACTCAGCCCCCCTCCCCGAATCAAACTCAGCACCCCCTGAATCAAAATCCTGGCTACAGGCCTAGTGAAGCATAAATGAATTTAGTATTTGGATTTGTGTCTCATGTCCAAGATATCTCATCATGTACATATATGCAAATACAGATATTCCAAAATCCCAAATACTTCTATTCCCAAGCATTTTGAATAAGGGATATCCAACCTGTGCTAATCTATCTCAGTATTTCTATATAATGTCCATATAAATGTACAGAGACTGATTTATGAAAATTAGTTTATTCTTTTGTCCTCTTGTTTTCGTTGATGCATTTCTGCATTGATAGTAATGCGTACGTGAGTAAGCTATACAGCTCTGTCAGAGTACAAAATGACTGCCACCTTTTTGTTGCTTTCATTGGCCAAAGAGATTTGTTACTGTCACACATGACTTTTAAATGCTAGCCGTTATGTAGGATGGCAGGTGGAGGCAGCAATTTGGCACAGCTGCAAATGCGCTCCTCACTTGTCATCCTGACAGAGGGCTATTGGTCTGTCCAGAGCACTAACAATGAGTCAAAAGCACACAAGTCACCATAGAGATGCTGCCAAAAGCATCCTTCTCAGGGAAAAACAATCCAATTCCATTGTGATTAACACATGACCCTCCACCCTATCCCCCTCCTTGCTGTCAAATGAGTTACTATTGGTTTTATTTATTTAGTGTTCAATACAAATCTCTCTATCCATGCGAGATATGTTTCTGAACTTATAATGGAAACCCAAAACTGAATAATTGTGAACACCATTGAAATGAATGATTTCCAGGGGAAGCAAACCATAGAATCTCCTGGAGGACCTATACAAAGAGATTCCCTAGTTTGTAGGCTTTGGCAGTTTCGTTCGTTAATTTCGTAATTCGTTATTAATTCGTATTTAAATTAGCTTACGATTCAATATTGAGCCATGCAGGACTACTGTGAGGAGTAATTAAAAATCGAAACAATTTTTCCAATTTATTTCGTATTGTTTCATAATTGTTTCGAAATTGTTTCGACATTGTTTCGTAATTGTTTCGTAATTATTTCCGTATGTCTGGTGCAAGTGTTATAGTTGTTGTTTGTTTTATCAATGATAAAAAATAAATTATCACACCAACAGTCAACAACAGAGGGAGAGGGAAGCTTCAGAAGTTTCCCCTGTCCCATTTGGAGGGTTTTTTAGCATATTGCGCAATCGCATCCGCCATTAACGAATTGATTCGTAATTTTACGAAATTTCGTATATTTCGAACTTTTTTAAAGAAAAATTTCAGAATTCTTTAAAAAAACGAAACGCAAGGGCCCCCCTAAAAACGAAACGAGTTTAGAACCAAATTCTTCCATTGTTACCCAAGACTACTAGTTTGATGTAGACAAATTGAAACTGTGGATACCAGTCTGTGATATAAGGTTTGTCCTATCTACAGACGTCACATGCAACCATTAGAACGATTCCATCAGCATTGCCTCCAAAAAATCCTGCAAATCTCTTGGGAAGACAAGCAGGCAAATGTCAGTGTGCTGGAAGAAGCAAAGTCCACCACCATTGAAGCCATGGTCCTCCATCAACTCCACTGGACTGGTCATGTTGTCCATCTCCCAAAGCAGTTCCTCTACTCCAAACTCAAGAATGGAAAATGGAATGTTAGTGGGAAGGAAAAGAGATTTAAAAGTGGGCTCAAAGCCAACCTTAAGAACTCTGGCATAGACACTGAGAACTAGGGAGCCCTGGCCCTTGAGTGCTCCAGCTGGAGGTCAGCTGTGACCAGCAGTGCTGTAGAATTTGAAGAGGCATGAATGGAGGGCAAAAGAGAGAAACGTACCAAGATGAAGCAGCATCAAGCCATCCCCGACCGGGACCTCCTTCCATCTGGAAACCAATGCCCTCACTGTGGGAGAAGATGCAGATCAAATATAGGGCTCCACAGTCACCTGCAGACGCACCACCAGTATACCGATCTTGAAAGACTATCCTACTCGGACAATGAGGGCTCGCCTAAGTAAGTAATAAGGTTTGTACTGTATATGGCTACTAGTGTCCACCAGAACAGTAGCTGTATTTTTCTTGCTTGATATTGCTATCTGTGGGCTTATGTCCAGTGGCTGAGTTTCATTTCTTCAGTAATATTAGGAGTTTGCGGAGAATAGAAAATAAAATGGTGGTAGATAAGTGAGTTGAGTTCCTTTAGGAGCTGGAAGTGGAAGCTGAGCTGAAGCATAGTTGGAATTACAACAGAAATTGAAGCAGAGTGGAGATGGCAAAGCGGAAAGACAAGCACATTGGCAGGAAGAAGCCAAAAAAAGGAGCCAGAAGCAGAAAAACTGCCAGAGAATGAAGCTTCAAAACAGTTTTTTTAAACGAATAAGCCTCTGCAAAGAACAGCTTGCCTGAAATCGGACAGAAAGACATCAGGAAAGGTGTAAGACCTACATTCCTTAGGGACTGTGATTAGATAAGCTTAGAAGAATTTCAAAGTGTGAAGCCCACCAAGAAATAAAAATATCTTCCTGATTGCAGCAGAGGAGTTTGCAGGGAGGAGAGTAAGTGCATTGTTATGAAAGAGTGCAAACACTATTTTTGAGCACTGTCCTTCCTCCTCATAAGACAGGATGAGTCCTGTTCATGACAAGTGGATACCTCCCTCTGCAATGGCCAAAACATTACAGATGCTGGTATAATGGAAAGCTATCCAGCATATGTCACTAAATAAATTCCTATCATTGTTTTCTCCGGGTGGTTAACAATTTAATTAAATATACTCATGCAAAACCAAATCAACAATAGCAGAACACAACAGAATAAAAACAGTAGTTGGTTAGTTGTCAGGCCATCCTGAGATTGGGAGTATAGACAGGGCTGGCCCTAGGTATTTTTCAAGTGTAAGCTGGGGCGCCTCAAGAGCACCCCTCGGGGATTTGCACTATACGCAAATGCATATCTTGCCTACTGCTTCAGCCGCCCCTGAGTACAAAATACACTGGATGGAATAGTGCTTAAGATCAGACATGCAACTTATTTTATTTGTTTATTTATGGGTAGAGTAGTGGTTTCAGTGTTGGACTACAACTCTAAGGACCAAGAGTTGATTCCCTGCTCAGCCTTGGGTGCACACTGAGTAATCTTGGATAAATTACACACTCTTAGCCCCAGAACACCCCATGATAAATTCACCTTAGGGCTACATAAGTTGGAAATAACTTGACAATAATTTTTATTTCTTGCTAGCTTCGGTACCAAGTGTTGCCCGATTTATTAGAAAAAGTCATTTTTTATTTTATAAAATGCATAAGGTTGTAGGTGAACTACAACTCACATCATGCCAGGTTAACCCCCTGAAACTCCATCAAAACTTGAAGTTTGTCATGTAGGGCAAGTTTGCTCTAGATGCATCATCGTTGGGGTCAGTGTGCTCTCTGGCTGCAGCATGAATTGCTACTCTTGTGGGTCAGTCCCGTCAAATCCCTTCAGTATGTTATCCATGCCTCTTCAAAATCTACAACGGTTGGTAACAACTGACCTCCAATTAAAATTCTCAAGTGCCAGGGCTTCCCACTTCTTGGTGTTTATACCCACAAGCAGTGGACATGGAACAGTCTTTTTAACTCAAGATCTGAGGCAGAACACTTGGCACAGCCTGTATGGTGAAAGGGAATGGCATAATTGCTGCTACTAATATGAACCCCAATGCTGTGAGCCTGAAAACTTTGATTCTACTAGATTGCTGAAAAATATCCCTGTGGAATGATATGTCTGTTGCTTTTGATCACTCTATTCCATGGAGCCGGAACAGGGCTATCTAGAATTGCTACTGCCTGCCTCAAAGAAGCAACAAGAGACACTAACTGAACATCACACATTACACAGCTGAGAGGATCAAAGCAAAAATGAGGGATACCGCATAGCTAAGATGCTGTGTATTGCTGCCAAAAAAAAAGGGGGGGGGGGTTGAATGACATCTGATGGAGACCATAGAGTTGCCCTGGAAGAATTAGAAAAAGCTCAGAAAGAACATATCCACATTCTCCAGTTTGGCTTTATGGTCCTCCAGACATATACCATAGAGTTGGAGGACCTAGAATATGCCTAGAGAGAACATAGAATAATATGTTCTCTCTAGGCATATTCTAGGTCCTCCAGATGCAGGGAAGTGTTATCACAGGTCCGGAACCCGTGGATATATGGACCAAACTATACTGCAGATATGTTCTCCTTCTATTGACTGTTCAAATAATTTGCAATGTTTTGTACCAACAATAATTGCTGTTGTTCATTGCTGCTGTGCATATCCCTTCTTTAGTTTTCTGCCTCCAATCAGTGTTATTATAAGAATGGAATGAGAGCAAGGAAAGAGCAATGATTGACAGGCGAACAATGGCATGATTAATCCTGTATTTAGTTTTTGAGGGGGAAGTAAAATAATGAAATAAAAAAGAAAGTACCTTAACTGCTCTGACATTAAAAACTTTTCAATTCAAAAGATACCATTTTACTTGCAACGCATGGGAAGCTCATTTGAAGCTCTAAAGTATTCGCTCACTAGTTTATAAAAATATTTGTATACTGTTGTTTGCACCACAAGCTAGACCATCACAAAACAATGTAAGTACAATTGCAATTAAATCATTAACAATGAGGACAGAGCTAAATTATGGACGGAAAAAGTCACACAAATGAGAATATTATTTTACTTACCACGTGAACACAATGAAGGATCGGTGAACCCATCTCACATGGAAGAAAATTCCACAAGTGTGTTGTTGTCTTATATTTCATATAGCCAAACTTTTTGCAACAGTAGATCACAAACTTGATCTTTTTCAGGAATGATTTCAGCCTACAGGCTTCATATGGCTTGACTCCCTCACATTTTAGGTCCACAGCTCCCAAAATCACCAAATAATACTGTTCTGTTATCCAGGCGGAGGCCACTAGGAGACACTTGATGCTCAGGTGTCGGCAGTAACCAGGAGAGCCTTTGCACAGCTTAAACTTGTGCACCAGATGCGACCGTACCTCATGAAGTCTGACTTGGCCAGGCTGGTCCTGCCTTGGTTACATCCAGATTGGACTACTGCAATGCACTCTACGTGGGGCTGCCCTTGAAGACGGCCCAGAAATTCCAACTGGTAAAACGGGCGGCAGCCAGGGTCCTAACTGGAGCAAATTATAGGGACCATACAATGCCCCTATTAAAACAACGTCATTGCCTGCCAATAAGTTGCCGAGCCAAATTCAGGGGGCAGGTGATGACCTATAAATCCCTAAATGGTTCAGGCCCTGCCTATCTTCATGATCGCATCTCCCTCTACGTACTAGCGTGAACTCTAAGATCTACAGGGGAGGTCCTTCTCTCACTCCCACCACCATCATCAGTGTAGTTCGTGGGCATGAGGGAGAGGGCCTTCTCAGTTGTGGCCCCCCGCCTCTGGAACATCCTCCCTAGGCTCCATCCCTCTCCTCTTTTTGTAAGAGCTTGAAGACTTGGTGGTTTCACCTGGCCTTTGAGAATGATTAGCATGAGCTCCAGCCTCCTGGCCACTAGTTAGAATCTGGCCCTTTACCCCTACCTATTACCCTGGTCAGTTCCTCAATTGGCTCAGGGAATGAGCATCTACAGGCCCGATTGCTATTACTGTTGAGTCTGGTTACTGCACTTTACCCATTTTCTTGCCCCCCCCCCCCCCGCACTTACTTTGCACTACATCTGGCCTGGCCATCCCAAACTGCCTAGGTCCTTTCTGAAGTCCGCCCCTAATAGTTAATCCTGGCATGAAGAATAAGGTCGATTGGTTTTATTGCACATGTGTTGTTTGACTATTTTATGCTTATGGGTTATTCTGTTTTGTTCTGTTTTTTTATTGTTTGTTTTGGGGGGGGGGTTGGGGGGAGGGGTTGCTTACTCTGTATGGTTTTGTGTTTTTACAATTTGGAAACCGCCCTGAGTCCCCCAGTTTTTCCCCATTTTCCTCTTATTTTCCCCACCCATGTCCCAATTGTGAGAACAACCCTCATTTATTATATGGGAATGGGGTGCCGGAGCGGATAGCTCATCCGCAAAGGCGGCCCTAGGTAATTTTCAATGGTAAGCAAACAGTATTTTGCCCCCCCCCCCCCAACCAATCACTGATATATATTTTCTGTTCATTGTGGGAGTTCTGTGTGCCATATTTGGTTCAATTCCATCATTGGTGGAGTTCAGAAAGCTCTTTGATTGTAGGTGAACTATACATCCCAGTAACTACAACTCGCATATGTCAAGGTCCCCCAAGAGTGCCTCAAGAGCGCCCCTGGGCAAAATCAACTATACTGCAAATGTTTACTTTGTGTAATGGGTTGAGCCGCCCCTACTCATCCATGCTCTCCCTGGATTCGAACCTGCGACCTGTCGGTCTTCAGTCCTGCCGGGGGCTCCTAGACTTCCCATTAAGACAATTGAACTATAGAATCTGTGGATGCATATGCACTGCAGAATTAATGCAGTTTGATACCACTTTAACTGCCATGTGGAATCATGAAAGTTATAGTTTGGTGAGGCACTAGCACTCTTTGGCAGAGAAGGTTAAAGGCCTTGTAAAATTCCAACTCTCCTGATTTCATAGCATTGAACCATGGCAATAAAGTGGTGTCAAATGGCATTCATTCTGCAGTATAGACTCACTTGGAGGGGACCACAAAGGCCATTTAGTCAAAGGGCCCTTCCACAAAAGCACTATATCCCAGAATATCAAGGCAGAAAATCCCACAATATCTGCTTTGATCTGGGTTATCTGTGTCCATATTGACATATATTAAAGTTCAAAGCAGATAATGTGGGATTTTATTGAGCTGTGTGGAAGAGGCCAAAGCAATCAATTCCACAGTTGAACAGTTATTTGGGAAAAGATTAAGCAAAGCCTTCATGTTGTTTTTGACTTGCTGACTTGTTCAATTGCCCTGTACTTTCCCTCTTCTGCCATATGGCTGCCTGTCTCAAAATATGAATTTATTTTGCAGTTTTAAATTGCTGACAGTTACCATAGCTGTTGAAACAAGAAATGTTACGCATCGGCTTATTTTAATGAGCACAGCAATGTTTTGTCTGTCTCCAACTAGGGTAGCTATTTGGAACACATCTGTATTTTCTCAAAAGGGTGTGAAGATACGACAATATCACAACTACTGCAAACTGAGGCAAATGTTAGAAGTTGTTATTTTCTGCCTCAATGGTGATATAAAGTTAGTTGTAGGGGATTTATTTCTGTGACAGAGACACAGTTATGTGATAATATTTTCCCTTGTTTAAATGCATTTTGGATGAGGCCTAACAAACTGAAGAATCCAGATAAGACAGAGGTTTTTCTGGTCAGTCACAAGGTCGATCGGGAAATAGGATGGCAACCTGTGCTCGATGGGGTTACACTTGCTCTGAGGACACAGGTCCGCAGTCTGGAGGTCTTCCTGGATTCTGCATTGATACTTGAGGCTTGTGATCCCACCCGTTTTTTGTCGCAGGCAGATGGTATTTGTGGCACAAGTTCCAATGAATCATCTGAGTAATTATTATTATTATTTTACTGACACAAAAACACAGTATGTCACAGAAAGTGAGATACATATGCTGGATTTCGTATCACAAAATCACTAGTAGAACACTTCCCAAGCATCTAGGACTGTGTGATGTATTTTCGAATGATGCACGCAGATCCAAGTCAGGTGACCTTTTGCAGTTGACAGATCATGATTTTGTCAATGTTTATTGTTTCCAAATGCCGGCTGAGATCTTTTGGCATGGCCCCCAGTGTGCCGATGACCACTGGAACCACCTGTACTGGTTTATGCCAGAGCCTTTGCAGTTCAATTTTGAGGTCTTGATAGCGGCTGAGTTTTTCTTGTTGTTTTCCGTCAATGTGACTGTCCCCGATATGGCGACATCAATAATCCAAACATTTTTCTTTTACACAATCGTGATGTCTGGTGTATTGTGTTCCAAGATTTTGTCAGTCTGGATTCGAAAGTCCCACAGTATTTTTGCATGTTCAATTTCCACTACCTTTATTTATTTATTTATATTATTTCTATCCCGCTCATATGAGCCCGAAGGCGACTCAGGGTGGCATCCAAAATCGGAACAATTCGATGCCATATATAAAATACATAGATTGACAAAAAGCAAAAAAGAAACATTACAGTACAATTAGAAACATAAAAACAATGAATAATAAAAAAAATTAAAAACCACCTTTGCAGGTTTATGATACACCAATTCTTTACTGCTGGTAGGTGGTTCTTGTGACATAAGTTCCAGTGAATCATTTGGGCCACAGAGTTGTGCCTTTGTTTGTAGTCTTTCTGTGTGATTTTCTTGCAGCAGCTGAGGATATGGTCCATGGTTTCATCATCTTCCTTGAACAGTCTGCATTTTGGGTCATCAGCTGATTTTTCAATCTTGGCCTTAATTGCATTTGTTCAGATGGCTTGCTCCTGGGCTGCAAGAATCAGGCCTTCTGTCTCCTTCTTCAGGGTACCATTTGTGAACCATAACCAGGTCTTCTCCTTATCAACTTTTCCTTCAATTTTGTCAAGGAACTGCCCATGCAATACTTTGTTGTGCCAGCTGACAGCTCTGGTTTGTTGTGCCATTTTCATGTACTGGTTGTTGTTGTTGTTGTTGTTATTATTATTATTATTATTATTATTATTATTATTATCTGAGTCCACACTGCCATATAATCCAGTTCAGCTGTGTGGAAGGGAGCTAGGTGAATTAAAGAGTTTGGAAAGGTGTTTTTTAGATTTTAACCTCTTTGGGGTTCATTCTTTAAACCCCAAAGACATTTCATTCACATATTACCAAATACTTTAAAAATCAAAGCAACTTTGAAGAAGAAAAACTGTACATGATGGAGCAAATCTGAAGTCATCTGTTGGATTTCAATCATCAAATTCCTATCAAAACATTTTTTTAAAGTTTTTATTCTTCTCAATTATGCATGGCTGTATTATTAGATGGTAAATATTCTTTTGCTTTGAACTGGGTGTGCTTGTTGTACAGTTTGATATTAAGCAACAAAACATATATGTTTCGTTGAAAAAAATTGTTTATGCAGATTGAGCCAGCAAAAATCACACGGTTTACAAAAAATAAGTGGGAGGATTTGCAATTAGCAAGAACTCAAGCTGAAATCTGTCAGGGGAAAAAAGAATTTTTTTTCTCCCGAGGAAACAGAAACTATTTTCAAGATCTTAAAAATATAATAGCGCAAGCGATGCTGTTACTTTTAAAATGTTATGAAGAGGTGTAAACAGCAGCCCTTCTGCAAGGCATTGCAATAACAGGGGATTTTGCTATTTTTCAGTGAAACAAGTAATTTTGCATTTCTTGTTGCCTCAGAAGTGGGCTGTGGTGGAAAAGGAAACTGTTGGTATTATGCCTTATTTTGAAAATGTTCAGATGACAAAACATCTTGTGTGTATGTGTGTCAGTTTTCTAAAGAAATAAAAATATGTATGAAATGCAATAATATGGTCTTATGGGGGACATCTTTAAAAGCATACTCTCCAACATTTCCAAGAGGATAGCTAGGGGTGCATCTACACTGCAGAATTAGTGCAGTTTGACACTGCAAGAACTGACATGACTCAGTGCTATGTTGCAGTTTGGTGAGGCACTAGCACTCTATGGCAGAGATGGCTAAAGACCTTCTTGAACTACAAGATCCGATAGCATCGAGCCATGACAGTTAAAGTTGTTTCAAACTGCATGAATTCCACAGTGTAGATCAGTGGTTCTCAATCTTTTAAAGCCGGAGGGAGGGAGAGAGAGGGAGGGAGAGGGAAGGAGGGAGAGGGGGAGAAGGAAAGGGAAAGGGAGAGGGAGAGGGGCAGCAGCTGTTGTTGAGACCAGGCTCATAAAGTGTTTTCTTTCCAACTCCTTCACCTGAAATGTAACCAACCCCAACTGGAATTGAATTAAATATGAATTAGCACTGGCACTACTTCATTTCCAAGGTCAGAAAAGACTTACCTCGTCCCACTTTAAAACCTTCAGAGTTCTGGGGCTTGTAGTTCAGTGAGCCATGTGACTTCTCTTGCTGAGAATGGAAAGAGAAAGAGAGAGAGGGAGGGAGAGGGGGAGAGGAGAAGAGGGAAAGGGAGAGGGAGAGAGGGATGGGGATAGGGAAAGGGAGAGAGGGAGGGAGGGACAGAGGGAGGGAGGGAGAGAGGGAGGGGGAGAGGGAGGGAGAGGAGGAGAGCAGGAGAGGGAAAGGGAAAGAGGGAGAGGGGGAGAGGGAAAGGGAGAGAGGGAGAGAGAGGGAGGGAGAGGGGGAGAGGGGGTGAGGGAGAGGGAGGGAGGGAGAGGGGGAGCGGGAGAGGAAGGGAGAGGGGGAGAGGAGGAGAGGGAAAGGGAAAGAGGGAGAGGGGGAGAGGGAAAGGGAGAGAGGGAGGGAGAGGGAGGGGGAGAGGGAAAGGGAGAGAGGGAGAGGGAGGGAGAGAGGGAGAGAGAGAGGGAGAGGAGGAGAGGGAAAGGGAAAGAGGGAGAGGGAGAGAGGGAGGGAGAGGGGGAGAGGGAAAGGGAGAGAGGGAGAGAGAGGGAGGGAGAGGGGGAGAGGAGGAGAGGGAAAGGGAAAGAGAGAGAGGGAGAGGGAGGGAGAGAGGTGGAGAGGGAAAGGGAGCGGGGCAGCAGCTGTTGTCGAGACCAGGTTCACAAAGTGTTTTTTTTTCCAACTCCTCCGCCTGAAATATAACCAACCCCAACTGGCAATCATTGAAGGTCTCATTTCAAATATGAATTAGCACTGGCACTGCTTCATTTCCAAGGTCAGATAGGACCTCGTCCCACTTAAACCTTCAGAGTTCTGGGGCTTGTAGTTCAGAGAGCCAAGTGACTTCTCTTGCTGACCATGGAAAGAGGGAGAGGGAGGGAGAGAGGGAGAGGAGGAGAGGGAAAGGGAGAGAGGGAGAGGGGGGATGGAGAGAGAGAGGGAGAGGGGCAGCAGCTGTTGCCAAGACCAGGCTCATAAAGATATTTTTCCAGCTTCTTCACCTGAAATATAACCAACCCAAACTGGTATTAATTAAACGTCTCATTTCAAATATGAAACAGCACTGGCACTTCTTCGTTTCCAAGGTCAAATAAGACCTCGTTCCACTTTAAAGCCTTCAGAGTTCTGGGGCCTGTAGTTCAGTGAGCCACATGACTTCTCTTGCTGAGAATGGAAGGGAAGGAGGAGGGAGGGAAGGAGAAAGGAAAGAGAGAAGAAAAGAAAAGGGCCCAAGAGGCCGCATCTGGCCCCCAGGTCTGAGTTTGTCCATACCTGCTCTATATCCTAATTTGGTGAGGTGTGTGTGTGTGTGGGAGGGGGGGGGGGGTCCTTTCAATTGCTGGAAGATTTGGTGTCCTAACACTTTGGTTTTTAAAGAATCAGTTGTAATAAGGTAGCAACTATAATGCACAACTCTTTTTTGGCCAAATTGCAAAGAGTGCACTTTTTGCAGCTGCGCATTACATATAAAACATATTACAAAGTAAAAACATTACAAAAAATTAGGCAATTTGAACTGCATTGAACTGGATTATATGGGTTTAGAATCAATGAACATAAAATGCAGTTCAGATGGTATTGTTTGGCAATGTAGATCCAGCCTGAGAAAGCACAGAAGAGTGGAAAATTCTGTGGGTGGAAGGACTTTGGGTGGAAGGAAGAAGTGTAAGGTGATTGTGGGTGACTCACTACTGAGCAGGACAGAAGTGGGATGTTTTAATAACTATATGGCTATACCTTTGGTTAAAAATAGTAGATGTATTCCCGGGCTTATCTTCTTCAACATAAACTTTTGTGCCAGAGTTAGAAATAACACAATAGAAAAAAATAATAAGTTCTTATAATACAAAAAAGAGAAGAGCAGTTTAATGCCTTTTGGTAAACTTTCTTCAAAGGTAAGAATATGCACATGTGAAATGAAGCAATCAGGTCAGCTAATACTTTCATAAATAAACATAACCATTTGGCTCCTCTAGAGACCACATTCTTTAAAATAAATCTAGGGATGCCCCCTCCCCTTTCACCATTTTAGTGGCTAGCCTTATAGATCTAAGCATATTTATATATTTATTTAAAACCTTTATATCCCAATCTTCTCACCTCCGTAGAGGGACTCAGACTGGCTTACAGCAAGGAGTCAATGCTACTAATACAAGTTAAAACATCATACAACAATACAAGATTAAAATACATATACATATATACCAAATCGCCAAGGTAAAATCATGTTCAACTCAGTCCACATATGTGGTTGCTCACTTTGGTCTGTAACCAGTCTCAGCCATTATTCTGGGAATGCTTCGTTCCATAACCGGGAATTCACTAGCCTCCTGAAGGACAAGAGGGAGGGGGCAGATCTAATCTCGTTCGAGAGAGAGTTCCATAGCCGAGGGGCCACCACAGAGAAGACCATGTCTCCCGTTCCCACCAAACGCACTTGCAAAGTTGGTGGGACTGAGAGCAGGGCCTCTCCGGAAGATCTTAGCGTCCTTGGTGGTTCATAGGGGAGAATACATTTGGACAGGAAAACTGGGCTGGAACCATATGGGGATTTATAGGTTAAAACCAGCACTTTGAATTGTGCTTGGAAGCTAATTGGCAGCCAGTGGAGCTGGTGCAGCAAGGGAGTTGTGTGCCCCTGTACCCAGCTCCCGTCAGTAGCCTGGCTACCGAGCGCTGGATTGCAGTTGGAATGTTGACCAGATGTTGGGAAATGGGAGAGATACTACTAAATCTTTCTAACAGAGAAATCAAATTATCAAAGCCAAAGCTGAACCTGTAACAAGTCCCAAGCCTGTCCACCACAAGATCTTGCTGAAAGAAGAGATGAAACCCAAAGTTCATGTACATAAGTTGTTCCCAACCTTTTTTTTGACAAGGGACCACTTGTCCAGGGACCACTTTGACCAGGGACGTCTTTGACCAGGGACCACTTGACTAGGGAGCACTCTCCAACATTAGTATCAAAGGGGTTATGAATCAGTTTTTGGTCACCTTTAGATTTGGTTTGGTTATCTGGGATGCTAATTCAGAAACCTTTCATGGATAGTCAGCCTCTCCCCTCCCAACATCCCTGTTGCCTCAGCACTATAAGAGGGTTTTGTGAGACCAGTCGCTCTCATTGCAACGGTGTAGTAACAATGAGGCTGCAGGCCATATTTATTTATTCTTTTTATTTATTTGCTATATTTGTACTCTGCCCTTCTCAACCCCGAGGGGGACTCAAAGTGACCTCACATATTGGTAACAATTCAATGCCTTAAAATAACATACAATTGGTAAACATCTACATTAAAAAACAGAGAATTAAAACATCTAAAAACAGTTAGATCCATTATTAAAATCACATAATCCAAAGTCGTAATCCAGGACCATTCCAATTGTCATTGCATAGATTCTATGTTCATTTATTGCACTGCAGTTATTTTCCAGAAACTTGGTCCCATAGCCATGTTTTAACTTTCTTTCTGAAGGCTAGAAGGGAAGGAGCTGATCGAATATCACTGGGGAGGGAGTTCCACAGGCAAGGAGCCACAGGTGAGACATCCCTGTTTCTTGTCGCCACCAACCGTATCTGCGAAGGCGGTGGGACCGAGAGCAGGGCCTCTGCAGAAGATCTTAATTTCCATGATCGTCCGTAGAGGGAGATATAGTCAGACAGGTAAGCAGGGCCAGAACTGTTTAGGGCCTAGGATACTAGAGACAAAGTTGAAGTACTTTGGCCACATCATGAGGAGACAGCAAAGCCTAGAGAAGACAATGATGCTAGGGAAAGTGGAAGGCAAAAGGAAGAGGGGCCGACCAAGGGCAAGATGGATGGATGGCATCCTTGAAGTGACTGGACTGACCTTGAAGGAACTGGGGGTGGTGACGGCCGACAGGGAGCTCTGGCGTGGGCTGGTCCATGAGGTCACGAAGAGTCGGAGACGACTGAATGAATGAACAACAACAACAGGCTAAAGCCAGCACTTTGAATTGTGCTCAGTAGCAAACTGGCAGCCAGTGGAGCTGACATAACAGGGGACTTGTATGCTTCCTGTACTCCACTCCAGTGAGCAATCTGGCTGTTGCCCGGTGAACCACTTGAAGCTTCCAAACAGTCTTCAAATGCAATCCGACATAGAGTGCATTGCAGTAGTCTATTCAGGATGTAACAAGAGTGTGGACTACCATGGCCAAGTTCTTGGGGACCACTGGTGGTCCATGGACAACAAGTTAGGAACCACTGATCTACACTGTAGAATTAATCTGATACAACAGCAATTTAATTGCCATGGCTCAATTCTATCGAATCACGGGACTTGAAATCTGGTGAGGCATCATCATTATTTGGCAATGTAAATGCATCCTAAGTCTTCACTGAAACTTTCTTTACTTACATTTTTATTCATAGTTGAATACATGTTCAAATGTAGGAGAGGGAAGAGGGGAAAAGGGGGTGCAAATCAGAGTGATGCCAGAAGAGAAGGGGCATAAAAAAACCAACCTGGGTAATTTCCATAAAATACACTGTGCTGAAATGCTTAAAGAGTAACATGCAACCTAACAATTTGTGAGATAGGCTTGCAAAGTTTTATAACTGTAATGTTGTTTGGGAAGCATTAATTATTTTAATTAGGCTTATATGCCACCTAGAATAATGAAGTTTGGTTTAAACTATTGAAAGATCCTTCTTTTTGAGAGAGAAAATAACAGCTAACAACCCTGGAATATCTCCCCTATGATATTTATTTGCCCTACTCTTTTAAGAGAGATCTAAATATCTTTTTTACACTTTTGAGGGATTTATGATGCTGTAACCATTTTATCAGTTGCTGATGGTGCTGTTATTTTAATGTCGTTTTCTCCATTGTTGCTATTTCATTATATTCTTTTTGTTGAATTTATAATGTGCTGCAGTTATTTTAATACTTTAACGTTATTGTGTAATCTTATATTATTCTACTGAGTATTGAAAACTGTCTTGGGAGTATAATTTATTCTGAAAGCTGGTATTAAAATCAGGTGTTGATAGAGATAAAAAATCTGCAGTACTGCTATAAATGTATAGTTCGTGTGACTAGCTTTGCTGTAAGAGCTTTCCAGGATTACAATAAAAGGAGTTATGGCTGAACTAAGTCTGTTTTCTTTTGGGAAGAAATATGTTTACTGATCACAGACAAATCTCACTCACCTTCTTTGATTATTTTCATTTTGCCTCATGGATTTTAATTCCATTTGCAGTCAGATCCCAAATTCATCTGCTGTTTTTTGTACTGCTCTATAAAACATAACCACAGGAATGCTAGAATTTTTGCTCCAGCTGGATAATGTAAAACGTGGCAGCATAAGAACTGATATCAGAAGGTTGAAAGTCTGTATGTTTGTCATTTATACCACAAAAAGAACAGAGAAATGTCCCATATTTCTTTGATCCTAAGATGCCATTGACTGCAAGACACACACTAATTTCAGTACCACAATACTATCTATCTGTCTGTCTGTCTGTCTATCTACTATCTATCTATACTATCTATCTATCAAAGAGTATCTCTCTATCTCAGCATCTGCGATTCTAAACACACCCTGTTTTTCGAGATGTTTATGTGCCATCGTGCTTGGGGGCTATTTTTCTTAATGAAAGAGGGATGGACGTGGCATCTTTCCCCCAAGGGATTGCTTCTTGCCCTCCTATAGGAAACTGGAACTCTCAATAACCCAAAACGCTGTAAATAACTCAAAATAAGTTTTATTGATCACAAAGAGTTATTTCTTTAAAGTAATGAGCTGGAAACTTCAGAGGGGTGAAGGAAAATATACACTACAGTCTCAATTAGTCCTGGGTCCAAGGTGTTTGAAGCTGAAAAGCCTCACCAAGTTTTCTCTTTCCTCAATGGCTGCGAATGCCGGAGCAAACCACAACCCCAGTTCAGATGGCCTATGTTTTGAAGACTCAGGATCTTCTTTTGGTGCCAAAAGAACCGGTTTGAAGGCGCTTGGGTGTCCTCGATGTTGTCCAGGACGATCTGGACATAAAGCATGAGTCCCAAGGGTAAGAAACCTCAGAATTGGTGCTAAGAGGTAACTTAAATCAGGGTCCTTTAGAGTCAAGTCTCTTACTCATGTCCATATGGTAGGAACTCTGATGGCAGAATGAAAAGAAAGGAAGCACTCCCCTCCTGCAGGAAGAGGTGGAGCCAAACAGTACTGATTGACAGCTATAAGTAACCAATCCATACAACTATACATAAGCAGGGTAAAGGGGGCAGGATTAAGCATGATACAACAGTTTAAATCTTGCAACGAACAGTTCTATACATAGGTGGCGCCACTCTTGCTGTCACAGTTTATATGGGGAAAAGTCACATCTTAGAATTGAAGAAATATGGTAATATCTGGCTGCATAAATGGAATCACAATTCAAATGCATGACTGCAAATGAAGTTGGACAAAAAGTACACAGATACACAAAATGTAGTCATGAGAACAAGCCATGGAATTAAAAAAATCTCAATACTTAGGGCCATGCTATCAGCATTTGTGAATATGACTTGAGAAAGGTTACAAATACAAAAATTGCAGAAAGGTTACAAATACAACAACTGCAGATTTCAAATCATGTCAATTTGGGGATTTTAGTATATCTATTGTCTGTAAGTTGCTGTATTTCTTATTTATGACTTCAAGCATCATAGATAAGAATAACACCTGAAGAAGGTATTACGAAACAAGGGAAACAACCCGGGAGACCTTGTTGTGTTACTGTTCCTGACGTTATATATTCTACAGCATAAAAATTGTTATTTTGGAAGCTGAAATCTCATTATATTGCATTTAACAATATTTGAGTTACTATTTCTGACGTCATGTGCTTATGAAGAATCTCCTGGTATATAGTAATTGTTATTTTGAAAGCTTATGTTTCATTGTGTTGACAAAATATTGATAAACAATCTTTCATTTATATACTGTTACTAATTAATCGTGTTAATGTTCCCACATTACATTTAATGAAGAATTTCCTGTAATATAGAAAATGTGATTTGCAATCTGCAGTTATTTATTTATTTATTATTCAAACTTATATGCCGCCACTCCCCTGGGGCTCGGAGCGGCTTACAAGAACAGGCTAAAATCTAACACAATTTAAAAACAATTTAAAACAATTTAAAAACAGCTATATCAAAAATCAAAGGCCTGTCGAAACAGGCTGGTAAGTCCCGCAAGGCACGGACTTCAGGTGGCAGAGTATTCCAGAGCGATGGTGCCACTGCTGTAAAGGCTCTGCGTCTGGTTGCTGTTAGACACAAGGTCTTGACATTGGGAATTTCCAACAAATCTTGGTCCTCAGAATGGAGGGATCTCTGGGGTTGGTAGGGGGTGAGGCGGTCCCTCAGGTACATCGGCCCCAGACCATGCAAGGCCTTAAAGGTGAGTACCATCACTTTGAAAGTGATCCGGTGCTCAATTGGTAACCAGTGCAGCTGCCGTAAGATTGGTGTTATGTGGCATCTCATCGGAATTCCCGCAAGAAGCCGAGTAGTTGCATTTTGTACCAGCTTGAGCTTCCGGATCACCGACAGAGGAAGGCCAATGTAGAGGGCGTTACAGTAGTCCAGTCTTGAGATGACCGTAGCCTGGATCAATGTAGCTAGGTCATCCCTGGACAGGTAGGGAGCCAGCCGTCTAGCCTGCTGCAGATGAAAAAAGGTGGTTCTGCTAACGACGGAGACCTGGGCCTCCATCGTCAGCAGAGGGTCCAAAAGGACTCCCAGACTCTTTACCAATGATGATGGGCGTAGCGCCTCACCATCCAGGGAAGGCAGCTGGATATCCCCAATGGTTGACCCAGCCATAGGATCTCTATCTTTGCTGGATTCACCCTCAACCTGCTGGCACGCAGCCATCCAGTAATGGCCTCAAGGTCGTTTTTGTATTTGTTGTTATAGATATCTGTGCATGTTACACTTGAGAAAGGTTACAGCAAGCTTGCCTTCAGAAGGAATAATATTATTTCAAAGTACATGGCACATAACATGTTTTTTCACAACAAAAGCTGAACATGAAGCACACACCTGTGACAGAGGCCTAGATGAAGAGGGCTAATGAAAAAGATTAAGATGAACTTTATTTATGCCATGCCTTTCTCCTAATTAAATTGGGGCTCAAGGCATTTTACAAATTAAAATGATTACATTGTAGTTAAAAATCATACACGAGGTCAACATTAAAATCAAATTAAACTGTTTACTTATAAAAGCATTCACAATATACATTTTAAAAAGAGAAAAAGCAGTTGTAAAACAGTACTATTTAAATCAATACATTGTCCTCACAACTAGATCCCCATGAATAGATTGTGACTATCTCTTACATATAGGGCTAAATATAATTGTTACGGTAATCTCAACTAGGTAGACCCACTGAATCAATATAGGACCTCATCACATGGATGTTTTCCCTGTGTTCTCTCCTTTTTCACATGCTGGTGAAACAGAGTCCCATGGAGGCCATCCTGTGACACATGGCCACTTCCAGTGACCACCCATTCTGCAAGGAAGACTCCCTTCTCAGAAGTCCAGAAAACGGGGGTAAGAAAGGGAACGTTAAAAGAAGATGGGTAAATGTCATTGGGTGACTGGCCACCCTCGAAGATGGAACTTGCCCGGAGATAACAGCGTAGGATGTTTTCCCCATTCTTCCCAGTGCTTTCTCCCGCTTTCCCCTGCTTCCCTCCTGCCCGTCTGATAAAGTCCTTTATTTATAAACTGTTAATCTTACCATATCTCATTCATTTACTGGGTCTACTCTAGTTGGAAATAAGAATTAGGTTTATCCCATTGAACTGTGAGACCACCTACAGCATTGTTGTAAGTCATGTCATGGTGGTTGTTTCCCTATATTCACTAGGAAATCAGAACCATCAGTTGTCATTAGGATTGTCATGTTTTTCTGATGGCAAGGTACTACAACACTTTTTGTTGTCCAGCCAGCTCAAACATGGCCAGTACGCATGAGCTAGATTTATAAAAAGATCTACATAGATTTAATGAAAGGATGACGTCTTGCAAGAGTTTCAGGTTCCTGTAAGATTTGAGATATCATGTAAGCTCAGAAATCTCTTGGGAGAATCTCCTTTTGTGAACCTTGAGGCAGGACTTACGTCAAACAGCCCACATGTTTCTCACCTGTAGAATTGAGTAGGAAGAACATATGTCACTTATACTTACAACAGACAGATTCTGTTGGAATCCCTATACCAAATGTTCATGGGTTGGTGTGTTGGGAACACAACTGGCACCCTCTCTCAACACATCAAGAAATACAATATTTGTTGGGTTGTTGTAGATTTTTTTGGGCTATATGGCCATGTTCTAGAGGCATTCTCACCTGACGTTTTGCCTGTATCTATGGCAAGCATCCTCAGAGGTAGTATTTGTTGAGTCCTGTACGTCCCCAATACAGAGCTGGATTTCAAGCCCTCAGATATGGGATGTTCTGTAAAAAAAGGGCACACCTAGTAACCTAGTAACCATAATGGTTGGTTTTAGAGGACTACTTGCTGAAGGCGCCCAAAGCAGCCTTACAGTCTTACATTATGAAATGAAACTATGAACCTTATAAACTAAATATTCCCCCTGCCGACACACAGAATCACAGGCTTTGAAGGGGCCACAAGGACCAACTAGTCCAGGTCTGCACAACCTATGGTTCTCCAAATGTTTTGGACTTCCAGCTCCCAGAATTCCTGACCATTGAACAAGCTGACTAAGGCTTCTGGGAGTTGGAGACCCAAACACCCAGAGGGCCACAGTTTGTGCAAGTCTGATCTGGTCTGTCTCTCTGTCAGTCACACTCTGGCTACATGTTATCATACAAAACGTAAGTATTCTTGAGAGCTGGCCACCTGACTTTTGTTTGAAGGCTTCCAAAGCACAAGAACCCACACTACACCCTGCATTCCAGGACAGTCTATTGCACTGTTGAAGAAAATATCACATCATTTAAAATAAGGAAAAGGGTGAAACACCCTGGTAACGTCGCTCCGTGGGTTTCTTACTAAGAACTTCTAAAAACTAAATAAGGAAAAGGAATTGTGTATCCCAGGGTCATTTTTAAAAATCTTCCAAAGCATACTTCCCACCAAAACTGAGCTACCAAAATCAATTTTGTGTGCTTAAAATAGTGTGTATAGGTTAGCTGTCAAATTTCATTGCCAAGCAGGGAAGAAAAGATTTGTACAACAATTGCTTGCTTGAAACATTTCCTTAAAATGTTTTTCCTTCAATGATGAAGTTCAGTGGTGGAACAGTAGGCAAAATTGCCAGCTGATGTTACCCGTCCCTGTTCTGAAGCTACATAAATAGTCACAACTTTAAGGTTACCTAGCTTTGCCAAACATTTATTTCATGCCTTAAAAGTATAGCTTCTCTAAAAAAAAATTGAGTCAGATATAACGAGAAAGGTGAACACCATTGTGGGAAACAAAAGGAGGAGAATTGAATTTCTATAAGGCTACATAACACCCAAGGGAATGGATTTTGAAATAATTGGCTAAAATGAGGACACGGGAGCCTGTTGGTTCGATGGAATGGGAATCTTCCACATAATAAGAGCTACTGGCTATAAATATTTAGTCAAATAAATAAAAATAGTAGAAGTGTTTCATGCTTTTCTCAAAATAGCTAGTCATGAACTGATGGGAAAGAAGATTAAATCCAGGGAAATGCAAAACATACCAGATTCATTTAATACTAGGGTAATTTATTTCAGCAGGCAAAGGAATAAGAATACCAACACCAATCAGCTGATGATAGATTGCCTATCCACAGCTGCGTTCAAAATAAGACTAATATTCTTAATAAAATATCACTGGTTCGGGGGGCTGAGTTAGTACTGCAGTCTATGAAGAAGGATCCCTCCAACCTCTCCCACAGCTACTTTCAGACATCTTCATTATACAGTACAACAATACAAAACTAAACAGCATCAGTGAATTTCAAACAGTATCAATGAATTCCAAAATAAAATTATTGCTAAGTGAAAGAAATGCTTTGCCTGTGCTCTTTCAGAACACTGGAGTGGAATAAGCACTGCTTGTAGAAATAGGTGCTATACCTGAGCTGATATTTCTTCCTTTTCCGTGCTGGATCCACACTGTCAGCATATAGATCTGTATAGTGTAGTTTGTAACGAAGGGGTGGCCAGCCTATTAGTGCTATCCCACCACTATTTTGGATACCGCACTAGGAGGAGTCTATGGATACCGCTGGCTCTTTGGCTTAAAAATGAAGATGAGCACCATCTCCCAGAGTCAGACACAACTAGACTTAATGTCAAGGGGAAACTTTTACCTTCACTACAGTCATGGAGAGAATACAAAGTGGCAGCAAGACACATTTGCTGTCGTGTGGTAACTACCAGCAAAAGATGCAATTATGCAGCTTAAAATCCACTTTGCCAGTCTTGTGTGATAGTACTGAATAGTTTGTTTGTTTGTTTTTAAATATTATTTAACAGAAATCGAATCTATCTTTAGAGTCACAGCTTGGCAATGAAGATATAAACTCAGAGAATTTCCATTCCAAGAGTCTTTGCACTGGAATACAGGTTAGAGTAGCTGAGTAGCTGTCACCATACCAAAGAAAATGGCATTGCCATATAGAATCATAGAATCAAAGAGTTGGAAGAGACCTCATGGGCCATCCAGTCCAACCCCCTGCCAAGAAGCAGGAATATTGCATTCAAATCACCCCTGACAAATGGCCATCCAGCCTCTGCTTAAAAGCTTCCAAAGAAGGAGCCTCCACCACACTCCGGGGCAGAGAGTTCCACTGCTGAACAGCTCTCACAGTCAGGAAGTTCTTCCTCATGTTCAGATGGAATCTCCTCTCTTGTAGTTTGAAGCCATTGTTCCACGTCCTAGTCTCCAGGGAAGCAGAAAACAAGCTTGCTCCCTCCTCCCTGTGGCTTCCTCTCACATATTTATACATGGCTATCATATCTCCTCTCAGCCTTCTCTTCTTCAGGCTAAACATGCCCAGCTCCTTAAGCCACTCCTCATAGGGCTTGTTCTCCAGACCCTTTATCATTTTAGTCGCTCTCCTCCGGACACATTCCAGCTTGTCAATATCTCTCTTGAATTGTGGTGCCCAGAATTGGACACAATATTCCAGGTGTGGTCTAACCAAAGCAGAATAGAGTGGTAGCATTACTTCCCTGGACCTAGACACTTTGCTCCTAATGATGCAGGCCAAAATCTCATTGGCTTTTTTTGCCGCCACATCACATTGTTGGCTCATGTTTAACTTGTTGTCCACGTGGACTCCAAGATCTTTTTCACACGTACTGCTCTCAAGCCAGGCATCCCCCACTGTTCCTGCAGCTGTAAGTATATATTTTACACTCCTGAAAGTCTTCAAGTCGGTTTGGAGACATGGAACATGGTAGAGTTTCTTTCTCTGACAGGAATTATTGTCCCCAGGAGATTATTTTCATTGCGATCCTCATGGTAACAGCAAAACTAGTTGTCCTCTTCAGCAATACAGTTGGGTGTATTCTTTGTCCAAATATTACAGCTGTGTGTGCAGATTTTATTAGACATTTTGGCATGAAATTGTAAATGTTAGTCTTCAATTTATTTATTCCCATAAAGAGACAAGAGGGAACAAAGCATACTGTGCAGAAAGTTAATCTTCATGTTGTATTCTAGACTTCAACGCTATTTGCTTTCTTCCATTCCCCCAGTTTCAAATTATATCTATTCCTTCTGGAAATTATAGCAAAAACAGAGTTTGTGGCCTGAAGAGGCTAAATATTCCCCAAAGTTCTTTCAGAAACTTCATGCTGTCAATCTGGTCACATATAATATACTTCGGATTGACGGGCAACTTTCTTAATACTGCATTTAAAGATTAAGGCAACGGAGGAGGAAAAGATGAGAAAGGATGATGGCAATGATAACTGCTTTTTATCCATTTTCCTCCACTGAAAGATCCTTTGCCCCTTCATTACATAAATATGGATGAAGTTCCAATGGACTGTGAGTTCAGAAGAATATGACAGAGATGTAAGAACATTTATTTTCACACAGTCTCGATATAACTGGCTTTGAGTTATCTGGAAAGTGAGTTTCAAAATTAGTCGCTGCCTGATCCCCTGTAACCTTTAGAAATAATAAAACAAATCACACAACCCTAGGTCGCACTATTTCAACTTGCTTTTTGTCTTGCTGTTAACTTGAGTAGAATTGGCAAGATATTCCCTATTCTTCTTCTGGCTGTAATTGTCCTTCAACTATTGCTTGCCTTCTGCATCTTGGTTGCCCGTTACTTCTGGATTTATCTATTACTAATTGGATGCTGGAGTCCGTCAAACTTTCCCAATAGGTGTATTTCCTTTGGCTGTTTGTGTTGCTCCCTAAATCACTGTTGGGTTGTTTTTTTGGCATGGATAATCTTTGGTTTTTCTGGGCTTCATCTTTGCTGCTGCTTTAGGATGACTTTTTGAGCTCTCTTTCGGGGCACTACTGCTGTGTTGTATAGGGTACAAACCTTTTCCTGTGTTGTTAATTATCCGAGATGTCTGGAGGGATGTTCTCCCTTCAGTGTGACTCCTGGTTTGGTTGAATGCTCACGTTCGTCACACTTTTATGCACTCTGCCCAACTTTCTTCATTCCCTTTACATCAATTCTCAGCTGAAGACTCTTGCTTCTGAATTCTTTTTGGTGACTGATCACATCCAAATCTTCTCTTCAAAGTAGACTTGCAAGAATAGATTAAAGGCCTTGTCACATCTTGCCCATTCTCAGGGCCCATCCAAACTGTACCTTTATTGCAGTAACTCCCACAATAAAGGAGAGGCTGTCCAGAGGGGAGGGGGGCCTCCAGATGTTCTCATGGGCCAGTCCCATGAGAGCATCTGGATATCTACCTTTCTGGGGTGGGTGTGGACAGGCCCTGAGACACTGCTGAGATGCAGCCAGGACAGAGCCCATCACATGACACAAGGTTAAGTCTAGTGCTGCTTTGTCCCAGCACTGTGCACACTGTGTCTCAGCAGTGTGCTAAGAGGCAGCCCTTGTTACAGTAAGTTGTAGCAGGACCGTGTGTGTGTGTGTTGAAGAAAAACCTTATGATGGTAATTATTATGTGCAGCTGGTAATGTAGGTCAACCAGCAAGCTTGGGCCACACCTGATGGGGTGTAACTGTATGGGTTTTTAGAATACAGTTCTGGAGAGCTTTTTCTGTGAGGAGATCTATGCTCAAAGGTTCTGCTCTGAGGAGCAGGTTGGAGAGAAGCCGTTATGCTGCTCTAAAGGAGGCTATGGTGGAATAATTGTTTACTCAAGGTTTATGTTTGCTCTCTCATTTGACTTAAGATGAAGCTGCCTTATTTTGTATTACTTATAAAGACAATGTAAGTTTCTTGCACTGTTTGTTTTTTGTATGCAATATTGCAAGTTTGTGTTTCATCTCTGCTATTAAGAGTAAAGATTTTTCAGTTCATTTTTCCTCTTGTCTGTGTGTCTTGTGCATGGGGCGTGGCTAAGATCTGCTTGCCTTGCAACAGCCCTGAGAACACAGATGACTACCCATGTTCTCAAAGACTAAACTGGAGACAGTATGGGACCAAACCGGGGACAAACAGGAAACTGAATGCAAGGCACTGCCCAATGGTTTCCCCTACTGGCCCACAGATTCCCCCACTGTCCCCCGGCTTAAAGACCATCAGGTGATAAGGTCCTAAAAGGTAAAACTGACAAATTCACTGCCATGCCACTTTAGTAGTGCTTGTATAATTGAGTAGATGGTAAAACTTTAATAAATTCTAAATCTGCTGAAATGCTTTCTTTTACATATATGTAAAGATAGATAAGTGTAAAATTGGATACAAATTTCACCCGTTGTTCTATTCTGCTTTGGTTCCTATTGCATCTATCTTTCAATTTCTTGGTGCTTTACAAGAGAAGTCAGAAAGAGTTCAGGTTTCAAAGTGCACCATGCAGCGAATGATACGGTGGCAGCGAACAACAGGCTATAGGTAAGAATGAGGGAAATATGAGTATCTTCATTCCCACTGTTTTTAGAAATATGACATTGGTCAGAATTCTATATAGAATTTACAGATATGTAAGGACTGTCGTACAGTGCTATCCAAGTGGACCTTGGCCATCGTCATACACTAGAAAGAAGTACGATCAATGAGAGTCTGTTCCTTTGTTGTTCAGAAAGCATCAGGGTGCTGTTTCCACCCCTTCCCATGAGTGATCTCTATTATAAAGACAGAAACATAATGCAATTTCCCCTCAAGCCAAATCTTGTTTGTGTGAGGGATTGGGTGAGAATGTTAGCCTGCTGCTTCCTAGATGACAGGAGCACAGATCCCTGTCATTTGTAGTGGCTACTAGTAAGTAGGACTTGATCAGCTTTCATGGTCCTTAGGTATCTAAGCCTTATAACTGTCACATATTCATGATCCCTACATATCACTTAGATTTTAAGAGATACATAGGGATCATGAATATGTGAAAGTTATGAGTGTGAAACTAGGATTCAGGTCAGTATGTGTAGAAGTGTATGGGTTGCAAGGTGTCAATTTTGGAAAGGGCTTTAAAATTTAAGAATCTGTTAGGTGCTATCATTACAGCCCAATGCTCCATTTAAGATTTCATATGCCCAGTGCTATAGTTTTGGAAGCTACTGATATGAAAGCTAGAATTGCTGAAAGCTGCACTGAGTCACAAGATAATTCCTGATGGTTTGCACCCATTTTCCAACCCAGAGTTAGTTTCAGCTGTAGAACTAAAACTCTTATGATGCCTATCCATCCTGAAATACCTGTTCTGAGTGGGAGAATATTATTTATTTATTTACCATATTGATATACCACCCCTCTCAGCCCAGAGGTGACTCGGAGCGGTTCACATTTGGCAACAATTTGATGCCTGAACAATTATAGCAAATAAAACAATCATAAAAAACTGTTAAAAACATTAGCATACAATATAAGAATATAAAAAATCCTACAAGTCTATTTATTTATTTACCATATTTATATTGGAGTCATTGTCCCAACACATTTGAAAAAGGATCAAGTGTGGGACAGCTGACTTATACCAATGACGGTATGAATCTCGCTGAGAAACCAGATACGATTTCATCGCTTCAACACACTGGAGACAGTGGTTGCTGCTGATTTCCATTCATAAAAGCTAGTGCGGGAGAGCTTTCATAAAACATAGATGGGACGAGGGTGCTTGGTGGGATTTTTGGGAGCTGCAATAAAAACAAAACTGGCAGACTTATGTCCTTTCTGGAGCCAGTCAGAGACTGAACCTGGCATCAGATCCTATCAGATCTTGGAGGGTCAATCTTGTTTGGTACCTGGATGGGAGACTACCTATGAATGGGAGTCTATCAATGAATGCTAGGTGCTGTATTTCAGAGGAAAGAATTGGCAAACCCCCTCTGAGTATTCCTTACATATGAAAAATATGAAATTCATAGGTTCACAATAAGTTGATGGGTGACCTGGAAGGTCACATACATATGCTATCTGACCAAGCTATAGCCTCTCCCTATGTATGTCCAATGTTATGTTCATTTGCATAACAGAAACTAAATCAATCAAGCCTTCCTGAAGGGGAAGGAAAGGGAATCAATTCCATTTCACTTGAACTACTCTTTCATAGCAGCCTGATTGCTTGTGGGCTATATTGCATCCTTTACCAAATGATTTCTCCTTGCATACATTTGCACAGGAAACTTGTTGCTTGTCAAGGAGTTCTACATTCTCTTCTTATTCAACGAAGAGGTTATGGGTGCATAAACAAGGGCAAAGCATTTCCTGAGCAAACGCAAACAACAGAACATTGTTCCTGAAAGGTTTAGTATCTTGGCCTTCACATTGCCAATTAACCCAATCTGATTATACAGATGAGCAGCGTGTTCTAGTTTCCTGTGATCGTTTTTGCCAGAAGATGAGCCTTGCAGGGTTCAAGAACTTCTTCGCTACTAAAAGCAGATCAATAAAGGTTGCCATGGTAGTGTAGTTTTACAAGTGCAGTATATTAAAATGAAACTCGTTTTCCCTTCTGTGCTTTGATTGTAATGTAAAGCATCCAATCAAGGCAAAATAATGTCACTAGGCCATTTACACTAACTGTTTCCCAATAAAGGGGAGGGAAACAATCTGTTTCTTCGCTGCTTTTGAAAAAGACAAGACTTTATCTCTTTACTGAGTGGGACTAAAGTTCAGACTAGATATAAGCCTGCATATATATTTATAATCCAGTTTTTTATCGTGTCAGAAGCAAAATGAGGGTACAGTTATAATGTATTTAAAAAAGAACAGAAACAAAGTTTAAAACTTGGCATTGTCCTTGATTTCCTTTGGCCAGAAGCTGGCCACTTGGAGTGCCTCTGGTGTCACTGTGAGAAGGTCCTCCATTCTGCATGTGGCAGGGCTCAAGTTGCATTGTAGGTGGTCTGTGGTTTGCTCTTCTCCACACTTGCTTGTTGTGGACTCCGCTTTGTATAATCTAGTATAGAAATATTCATACAAAGGCACCTGTTCCTGTGTGTGTGTATATATATATATATATGGTTAGCCTTCATACTTGTGGTTGATTTTAAGGATCTGCATTGACCAACACACATTTTGGTGCCTCAAACGTTCAACCTGTTTCTGGGTATATTTTGCCTGCTGATTCAAAAAATGGCACCAGTTTCCCCCTATCAGATCTAGTGTTTCAGATACAGTACATATGCTATATACGATGAAAACAATATCTAAGAAACTAGAATGGATGTGGTCTATCCAATGCAGTTTGGTGATGGGTGCCCCAAATAACTCCAGGAACAGTCCGAAAAACCAAGAGACCAAGAAATGTCTAGGTCCTCCAGTTGAAATTGATCAGAAAATCATGTAAGAGGACAGAGAGATTTTTAGAAAGGTGTGTTGTTGTTTATTCGTTCAGTTGCTTCCAAACTCTTTGTGACCTCATGGACCAGCCCATGCCAGAGCTCCCTGTCATTCGTCACCGCCCCCAGCTCCTTCAAAGTCAAGCCAGTCACTTCAAGTAGCTGATTGGTGCTCTGGGTCTACAGGTGCAGGCTTCCCAGTATGTGCCTGGTCCTGGCAGGGCCTGCAGCCGAGCACCAAGTAAAGAGTGCTCCTTAGCACTCGGCTGCAAGCCCTACCAGGTCCCATGCAATCCATCCGAAATGCAGGCCCTCTTGCCTTTTGTATCGATTGCATTTTCGTTTCAAGAGGGGCCTTTCCGTTACGTGCCATCCAAACAGACGGAACGAAATGGAAACATGAATGAAACGAATGGGACAATTTTTTTGCCCATGACTAGTAGGTGGCACCAGCTCTCAGACAATCAGGGATGAGGGATGGAAAAATTAAACTTGGACAATGTTAATGCATGCATTCTTTACTGTATAAAATGGTTAAACATGGTATGCTTGTACTTTTGGGTGTGAGCCCACTTGCATCCGTTCTTGACCTCTGTCTCTGTCTTCGACCCTGGAACTTTCATTGTTAGCATAAACTTGCCAGGCTGGACTTTCCTTTAATTGAGGTCTAAATTTGATTTCATTTTTCAATCCATGAAAGCAGACTAATATATTTCAAGAGTCTTTTCTTTGCTCTTCTATTTTTAAATGAACTTTCTTTCTTCTTTTTTTGTGTATTCTTGACAACTTATATTCAGCTTACAGCATCACTTTTCCCCAAATGTCAGCAGCAAGAAAAATAAAGAAAGACACTTAATAAACATTTACTGAAATCCCAAACCTTAAAAAAAACTCTTCTCCGCTCAGGGAGCAAACAGAGCCTTTTGTTCAAGATTCATCTTAGCTTTCTTTTTAATGATCTTTGACGCAAAAGGAAAACCCATTTTGCTAGTAAATGCCACTTTTGAAATAGGTTTCTGCCATCAATTGCCACAATTGGTAGAAGAGAAAGATGCTGATACAGAGACAAGTAATCTTTGCATTTTACATGCTCAAGAAAAGAAAGACCTGTTCCATTAAGGACCACAAAGCCTCTAAGGACCTTCCTATTATCATCAGCCAAACAGTAGATCCATTACGAATACGGAACCATAAAAGAGAAAAGGATGCTTTGTCTCTCTTTTAATTTATAGTTCATTGACTAGTCAAAGTAAGTGCAAGTAGCAAAACTGATCTAGTGAAGGCACAGATGAGTGCAATGTTCATAACCCCAACACAACCCCCTTGAAGACATAACCACTCACACTTCCCTCTTTCTTTCAACAACTTTCTAATTCTCTGGCATGGGGATATGCCCATGTCTGATCTGGGATGTAGAGAAGTGGATATTTATTTATTTATTTATTTGGGGTTCTTGTACCCCGCCCTTCTCACCCCGAAGGGGACCCAGGGCGGCTTACAACTGCAAGGCACACTTAGATGCCTGCCACACAAAACAATCATCACAAAAGTACAACAATTCAAGTTCCCACAATTCAGGCCATTATCCCAATAAAATCAATAAAATGATAAAATCAATAAAACAATACAAACCTAATTCTTCCTCCTACCCATCAGTGTACACTAACTCAAAGATCTGTTTTTGATTCCACTTCGACAATCCTGCTGATCTTACACATCTGATTGTCTTATTTAGTTGTCTTATTTAATTGCCTGGTTGCCCAAAGGCCTGGTTCCACAACCATGTCTTCACCCTCCCCCTGAAGGAGAGGAGGGATGGTGATGTTCTGATTTCCCCCGGGAGTGAGTTCCACAGGTGAGGGGCCACCACTGAGAAGGCCCTGCTTCTCGTCCCCACCAGCCTCACTTGTGACAGTGGTGGGGTTGAGAGCAGGGCCTCCCCAGATGATCTCAAACTCCGAGGTGGGACGTAAAGGGAGATACGTTCGGACAGATACACTGGACCAGAACCGTACAGGGTTTTGTAGGTTAAAACCAGCACCTTGAATTGTGCTCGGAATTGAACCGGCAGCCAGTGGAGCTGGCATAGCAGGGGGGTGGTGTGCCCCCTGTATGTCGCTCCAGTGAGCAATCTGGCTGCCGCTCGCTGGACTAGTTGAAGTTTCCGAACAGTCTTCAAGGGCAACCCCACGTGGAGCGCGTTGCAGTAGTCTATTCGGGATGTAACAAGAGCATGGATATAGGTTTGGAGATGGGTTTTGCAGTCTTTAGTAGTCCAAACCAGGGTTTGCATGGGAGACCCCAAAGAGCAGCTGAGATTGAACTATCTCAGAGAGAAAGCACTTGAAAGAATCCTGCTTCCTTTAAGACATTTCCACTTCTCTGTTCCTTGCTATTGCAAAAGTCTAGACATTCCTACTTCTCTACTATATGCTCTTTAAAAAGTCACCACATTTTCAACTGGAGTTGCCAACAGTTCCTTAAAAGCACTTAATGTATTCCCTACAGGCAATCACAGTAGTTCTTCACTTTTAATAAGATCAACAGAAAATTGCCTATGAGATTAATCAGCATTATGGAGAGAAACCTATTAAAACCACAGGAAGAAAAACAGCCACTTGTTAAGCACTACATAAAAGCTAAAGATGACCCAGAGGAGGTCACGTCTGTGACTTCCAAATACAGACAATTCCAATTTGCACAACAAAAATGAGGGAAATAGCTGAATAAAAGAACCTGCACAAATTATACATTTTCAGATGAAACGTGGTCTTTCTTTTTTGCCTTTACATCTGGCTCTCTGGGAGCTCATCCAATGATTTCATTCATTCGGTTTCCTCCTCTACTAATGGATGCTGTTGTTTGTCAGTGATGTATCACGCTTAAAGCAGAAAAACACAGCAAGCACTAAGGCAATGCAAATTCACTCCCTGAAGCCATCTTCTTTTTCAGATCTCTCTGAAGGACTTTTCTTACGTTTTAGTGATGATCAGACTTAACCATGGGGAAAATCAGAAATTAACATGGTTCACCCATACTGGGTGTATTAACCGGGCTGGAACAAAAGAACTATGAATGGAAGGAAGCAAAAATAATGCATATGTTCTGTACTTGTAAAAATATTTAGCCAGTACTCTAGCAGATCCATTCTGATGCAGTTATTGATGTTTATTTACCAGGAATAAAAAAATGGATAACATTTCACTTTCCTCATGCAGTATTTTCACCTGAATGGAAGATGCCTTTTCATCCAGGTGGGTACTTTCAGATCCAAAATATTATCCAAATACAATATATTATACATATGTTGTTGTTGTTCATTCGTTCAGTCGTCTCCAACTCTTCGTGACTTCATGGACCAGCCCACGCCACAGCTCCCTGTTGGCCGTCACCACCCCCAGCTCCTTCAAGGTTATACATATACAAATTATATATTATAAAATTATAAAATTATACATATACAAATGAATTAATGCAGAAGCTCAGGGCCCTTCCACACAGCCCTATATCCCAGAATATCAATTTATTATTTTATTTATTTATTTAAAACATTTATATTCTGCCCTTCTCACCCCAAAGGGGACTCAGGGCGGAGCACAGCATATATACGGCAAACATTCAATGCTGGGACATGAATTCATATATGCATACATAAACATTAAAAACATTTATCTCAATATTAAAATACACCATTTAAACCTTGGTCATCAGCGTCAAATCTAATTGATCTGGTAATCTTTCCTATTTCTGCTTTATTGCTCTGTCCCAAAAGCTTGGTCCCACAGCCAAGTTTTTACCATCCTTCTAAAGGACAGGAGAGAGGGGGCCGACCTGATTTCACCAGGAAGGGAGTTACATAGCCGGGGGTAATCACTGAGAAGGCCCTGTCTCTCATCTCTACCAGTTGTGCCTGTGACAATGGCGGGGCGGAAAGCAGGGCCTCCCTGGAGGATCTTAATCTCCACAATGGTTCATAGGAAGAGATGCGTTCAGACAGGTAAATTGGGCCGGTGCCGTTTAGGGCTTTATAGGCCAAAGCTAGCACTTTGAATTGTGCCTGGTAGCAAACTGGTAGCCAGTGGAGCTGGCATAACATGGGAGTTGTATGCTCCCTGTATGCCGCCCCAGTTATTAACCTGGCTGCCTCTCGTTGGACTATTTGAAACTTCTGAGCAGTCTTCAAAGGCAACCCCACATAGAGTGCGTTGCAGTAGTCTATCCTAGATGTAACAAGAGCGTGGACCACCGTGGACAAGTCTGACCTCCCAAGGTACGGGCGCATCTGGTGCACAAGACCATAATGATGGGCAAATAATGAAGAAATCTATTGGACCTATGGAATGCGAAACACTGACCATGAGACTGCTTATTGTTGTGCTATGGTGCTATATATTGATGTTTTAATCTGTTAATTGTTTAATTATTGTAATTGTTTTTATATTTGCATGTATTTGGATAAGGGCATCGAATTGTGCCTTCTTTTTGTAAGCCGCCCTGAGTCCCCCCTCGGGGGTGAGAAGGGCAGGGTATAAGTAGCAGAAATAATAATAATAATAATAATAATAATAATAATAATAACAAGTTTTAATTATGCAAAAGCTCCCCTGGCCATTGCTGCAACCTGGGATTCCAGGCTCAGTGATGAGTCCAGGAGGATCCCCAAGCTGCAAACTTGTGCCTTCAAGGGAAGTGTAACCCCATCCAGCACAGGTTGTGACCCTATACTCTGTTTGGCCTTGCAACTGAATAAGAGGACCTCTGTCTTGTCTGGATTCAACTTCAATTTGTTCATCCCCATCCAGACCGTCACAGCAGCCAGGCACCAGTTCAGGACTTGGACAGCCTCCTTAGCATCTCATAGAAAGGAGTGAGGTAATATCAAGGCAGAAAATAGGAGCCCCCAATAGCACAATGGAATTAACCTTTGTGCCAGCAGGACTGCTGACTGAAAGGTAGGTGGTTCGAATCCAGTGAGTGGTGTGAGCTCCCTTCTGTCAGCTCCAGCTTCTCATGCTGGAACATGAGAGAGGACTCCCACAGCATGGTAAAACATTTGGGCATCTCCTGGGCAATGTCCTTACAGACAGCCATTTCTCTCAAGTCGTTGCTGATATGAAAAAAGGAGCAGAAAATCCCACAATATCTGCTTTGAACTCGGTTGTCCGAGTCCACACTCAAATAATGTGGGATTTCTGCCTTGAAATTCTGGGATATAGGGCTGTGTGGAAGGCCCCTGTCACTCTAGCCTGGTTCCTCCTGGATTTGTTCAAAGCTACCCATCATCCTCTGCCATCAGTACAATCTTGCAATAATTACAAAAAAAAAAAGTTTATATTCCTTAGCATGAGGAGAGTTAAACTATATGTGAGATTAGATGCCCCTCTGCATGTGCAGCCTCCTTTCAAGTTAACAAATAGATGGAAAAGAAATTGACATTTTTTCTCCTCTGCTTTGGTTCTGAAAAATATCAGAAATTCAAATGCGCAATGTCAGTGAGATAATGAAAATGTAAAAAAAAAAACCACATTGCAAGTAAAAGCTTGATTACTCTTCGTTGTCATTGATATGGACATCATAATTTGAATGATAAGGCATGCAATCCTCGTAACACTGGAGTTCTTAGTATTACAGTTTTATCTGCATATCCATGGCATTTACATGAATACCTGAAAAAATGGATAATACTGAACCCTATATTTTGCCTATACTTGGGCCAAAAGTAACCTACAGAATAGTACAAGAGAAACTAGAGAGGGCTAGAAATACTTGTAGGGTTAATCTTTCTTCTTTTTTCGTTTTTTTTAATAATTATATAACATTTTTAATTATTTTTATCAAAATAAAAAAGTAAGTTGTTTTACATATAAAGTAGGAGAACAAAAAATGTTAAAGAAAAGTAGGAAAAAAGAAGAGAAAAAAAGAAAAGGAAAAAAACAAAAACAAAAAGCATTTTTTGTGTGTCAGGAGCGACCTGAGAAACTGCAAGACGCTTCTGGTGTGAGAGAATTGGCCGTCTGCAAGGACATTGCCCAGGGGACGCCCGGATGATTTGATGTTTTATCATCCTTGTGGGAGGCTTCTCTCATGTCCCTGCATGAGGAGCTGGAGCTGATAGAGGGAGCTCATCTGCCTCTCCCCAGATTCGAACCTGTGACCTGTCGGGCTTCAGTCCTGCTGGCACAGGGGTTTAACAAAAAGCATACAGTAATGACAATAGTTGTACTTCCAAACTCTCCCCATCCTGGGAAACTCATTCTTCTTGCAGTGTCTTTATTTTAGTCCTTTCCTTCTCAGGTATATATTTTATTGGTGAAGACCAGGGGTCCTCAAACTAAGGCCCAGGGGCCGGATACGGCCCTCCAAGGTCATTTACCTGGCCCTTGCTCAGGGTCAACCTAAGTCTGAAATGACTTGAAAGCACACAACAACAACAACAACAACAACAACAACAATCCTATCTCATCAGCCAAAAGCAGGCCTACACTTCCCATTGAAATACGAATAAGTTTATATTTGTTAAAATTGTTCTTCATTTTAATTATTGTATTGTTCTAAAGTGTTTTTTTTTTTTGCACTACAAATATGATATGTGCAGTGTGCATAGGAATTCATGTTTTTTTCCAAATTATAATCCGGCCCTTCAACAGTTTGAGGGACTGTGACCTGGCCCTCTGTTTAAAAAGTTTGAGGACCCCTGGTGAAGACTTTGACCAAATACGCTGGCTAAATTATTAATTTTCTCTTCTTTTTTCCATATAAACTTGGAATATTTCTTGAAGCATGGATAAGTGAAGCCACGACTATCAAATCCATGGAATACATCTGTCCTCTATCCAGATCTGACCCTGAATTGGCAGCAAAACACACACACACACACTGGTTATATTGCTCACTGAGAAAATATTGGAATATGTATTCCTCAACTGCACAAAGGGGATGCATCTACACTGTTGATTTAATTCAGTTTGACACCAGTCTTATTATCATGGCTGAATTCTATGGAATCATGGGAGTTGTAGTTTTACATTTTTTTAGGCTTCTTTTCCAAAGAGTGCCTCGCCAAACTACAACCCTTGTGATTCCATAGCATTAGCCATGGGAGTCAAAGTGGAGTCAAACTGGATTAATTGACCAGTGTAGATGCACCTGTCTCTCTAAACAAGTAAACATCGAGGAGAGTGAATATAGGAGTCAACTAACCACAGAGCAGTACAAAATGGGCACAATAAGCCAATAAAATGATGGCATACTATCAAAAAGCACAGCAGGTCCAGGTGTGATAAATATGGTCTTTGTTCCTGCCTGGATGGTCTCACAGATGGGCCCACCATGATTGCAATGAGGGTGAGTTAAGCACACAACAATCACATAGTTGTTCATTTGTGGCGCTGTAGCCAATGCTACCATTTAGCTAAGTTAACTGCACTGAACTTACAGACAATTTTCACAGTCAGTTTAAATGCATCCCTTGATTGCTGAGTACAAGGCACTTTATCTTCAATTTAGTTGACCAACGGGAAGTAAGCTAACATTCACAACACTTCCCATACTGAGAGACCAAAGTCACTCATTTAAGCAACCAGCCTAAAATGTCTTTACAGTTAGCCCTCACTTGCCAGTGGCTTTGAGAATGCTTGCTAGGTGTAAGCAGCCTGTTTCAATCCAGATCTTTCCAATGCTGAGATTTTCATATCCTTAGTCATGGTGACCACAGCAACAAAGAGAAGAATCTCCTTACTACCCAGTTAGTCGTGGTACAGCTTAACCCCAGGTTCATGATCGATGAAAACAGCTGCAGTGTTTGGAAACCATTTCAGGGTAGCTATCTTCTATATAAATAAAAATGTAATGTTCATTTGTGGGATTAACATAACTCAAAAACCATTGGGCGAATTGACACCAAATTTGGACACAATACACCTATCAGGCCAACGAGTGACCATCACTCATAAAAACACTGGAAAACACAGCAGAAGAGACTTAAAAAACCAAAAAAAAAATAGAAAATACATTGCCACACATGCGCATAACCACATATATACACATATACGCAAATATATACACACATATGCACACACAAAATGCATATACACAGACTGGGCCATAGCAACGCATGGCAGGGGATGGCTAGTCTATATAAATAAAAATGTAATGTTCGTTTGTGGGATTAACATAACTCAATAACCACTGGGCAAACTGATACCAAAATTGGACACAATACGCCTATGAGGCCAACGAGTGACCATCACTAAAAAAAATGATTTTGTCATTTGGGAGTTGTAGTTGCGGGGATTTATAGTTCACATACAATCAAAGAGCACTCTGAACTCCACCAATGATGGAATAGAACCAAACTTGCACACAGAACTCCCATGACCAACAGAAAATACTGGAAGGATTTGGTGGGCACTGACCTTGAGTTTTGGAATTGTAGTTCACCTACATCCAGAGAGCACTGTGGACTCCAACAATGATGGACCTGGTATAAAGTTGGCACGAATACTCAACATGCTCAAGTGCGAACACCTGTGGAGTTTGAGGGAAATAGACCGTGACATTTGGGAGTTGTATTTGCTGGGATTTATAATTTACCTACATCCAAAGAGCATTCTGAACCCCACCAATGAGAGAATTGGGCCAAACTTTCCATACAGAAACCCCATGACCAACAGAAAATACTGTTTTCTGGTGGTCTTTGGTAACCCTTCTGACACCCCCTCACAACCCACCCAGGGATCCCAACCCCCAGGTTGAGAAATGTTGCCTTAAGGCCATCCAGTTCAATTCTCTTCACCAGAGCAAGAAAACATAATCAAAGCCCTCCTGAGAAAGAGCCATCCAGCCATAGATATAGATAAATAAATATGATTCACATACACACATATATATACCAGATATAGTATCATAGATTTTAAAGGGACCTCTAAAGAAGGGCAATTATATGTTGCATGTTCCGGAGTAGGCAAACCAAACAATCTCTACATCAACACTGACAAGAAATACTGTTTACCCACAAGCATAAAGAAATTACATATATTAGAAACCAACACTTTCTCATTACTTTATTTTCCAGATCACCAGACTGGGCCACAGCAACGCGTGGCAGGGGGCCGCTAATCTATATAAATAAAAATGTAATGTTCATTTGTGGGATTAACAGAACTCAAAAACCAGTTGGCCAATTGACACCAAATTTGGACAGCATAGACCTAAAAACCTAATGCATGTCCTTCACCCAAAATTTTTTGATTTTGTCATTTGGGAGTTGTAGTTGCTGGGATTTATAGTTCACCTACAATCAAAGAGCATTCTGAACTCCACCAATTATAGCATTGAACCAAATGTGACATACAGGACTCCCATGACCAACAGAAAACCCTAAAAGGGTTTGGTGGGCATTGACCTTGAGTTTGGGAGTTGTAGTTCACTTAAATTCAGAGAGCACTGTGGACTCAAACAATGATGGCTCTGGACCAAGCTTGGCACAAATATTCCATATGCCCAAACATGAACACAGATGGAGTTTGGGGGAAATAGACCTTGACATTTGGGATTTGTAGTTACTGGGATTTTTGGTTCACCTACAATCAAAGAGCATTCTGAATCAGAAGATGCTTTCAAGTGCATGTATTTTCTATACATATATCATAGGTTTCAAGTATAGCTTGGAACTTAACTTTTTAAAACAAACTCTTTATATAAATTACATTACAAAGTCCCCTCTCAAGTAATGTATTATAGTCACTGTTAAAGCATCTCATTATTTGCTGTTGTGCACTAATTGCATTACTCATCACCTTCATAGAAACACCTTCATAGAAATTTCTCCCAGCACGTAGACAATTTAGAATAGGAGAAAACAAATATAAAATGTTATGTGTTACATCTAACAATATCAAACCAAATCAAAAATCTTTATTATGCCATAGACCAACATAAGGAGAGTGGGGTACAGTCTCATAAGAGGATTGTATATTAAAATCTAAAAGACTAGAAACAGAGGTGTGTTGAAGGCCAACACACAAAAGCTATTTAGAGAAGAGAACAAACTAGAAAGGGATGGAGAGGGAGGAAGATTGATGGAGGGGAAGGAGCATTCAGGGCACAAGTCTAGGGGACTGGGTGGGGGAGCAGGGATTTACATTTCAGTTATCTGATAGGTTGCTAACTTTTGGAACCAGTCCTCACTTTGTGGATTTTAAGTGCTGCTGCACAAAACTTGGCAGCATTATAGGTTATAACTGAGTTGGTATCTGAAAGCAGCAGGGTGGTGTAAAATTGTTCTGAACAGCCTGGGTAATTATATAGCAAAGGCAAGATGAGTCTGGATCAAATGTCCCTGTAGAACAGGCACTGGAGGAGCACATTCTCAGTTGTTTCTATTTGAATCAAGTCGCAGGGGCAGCGTCTTGCTGTGTAGGGGGTCTTCCGGTATTGGCCCTCAAGTACAACTGATGGAAGAATGCAGGCCCCCGAAATGTTTTAGTTTTTTTTTAAAAAAAACCTGGTTTACCCATGAATTTTAACTGGTTAACCAAATCCCCATGCTAAGTCTATGAGATGCAAAAAATTAAGAGTCCCTCCAGAACTGCAAGTACTATCTCAAGCAAATATTGACAATTTATTCAACTGTCATTGCTTGCAGCAATAGCCGATGTAGTGAAGCAGCCAAGTTGGCGGGGGGGAGGGGTGTTGAATGCTCTCATTAAGGAGGCCAGACTTGGTGGAGGTGGTTGACAGGGGCAGAGCTGCAGGCTATTGAAGGCTGCTCTGCTCCCTGCTGTGCTCTTTGCTTCAGCGTGAGCTAGGAGGCAGGTTTCACCATCACCACCCCCGTGAAATTTTCAAACCCCCCCCCCCCCGAAAATTTCAACCCCTCCCGAATTTTTTTTCTGGCTACGGCCCTGGAAGAACGTGACATTGAGCTATGGTGAAGGCCCTTCGATGATTGGGAACCTCTAGATTTCTTAAATATGCCATCAGGGAGGTGAGATATCTGCTAGCTTTGTTGACAATAAAGGTTGGGGCATAGGCTAGATCCAATTGGCACTCTGTGTCTGAGATACATTGTTTCTTTAGTGCTTTGGCTTGATCGTATTCCATACTGAGTAGCAACCCTGGAGAGATACCCAGTGATGAGATTTTCATTGCTTCTGTCTGTTTCCATGTGGACTGGAAGTCATTCTACATGGTTAGTGGGGCAAGACCAAGAGGAGTATGGGATATTATGAGCCAGTAGTTGGGTATGACCACCCACATCCTGGCCTCCACTTTCATGAAACCTGTCTCCAGTCGCAGAATGGCATTGGGGCATCTAACAATAATATCCTTTCCACTGTACATTATGTCTCAGTCGTGACTTCTGTTATATCCTTGACTCAAATGCCTAAATAAAATGAGCATGTTTGTTCTATTATAGGAATCTGCTATAGTTGCTATTTATTTGTTCCAGGCTTTGGTTTTATGAATGCTTGTCATTTGCCTTTGCTCGGTGAAAAATACTGTGCACTCAGATTTATTTATAGGTGCAGAGATTTATATCTTTTCTCTGAAAATACTATCAATCTATTTATCTGGTTGATAATATGCTTGGCCATCGTCATACCTTTCATCTCACAAAATAGAGATCGCACCTTCTTTTCCGAAAAAGCTCTCTATCACTTCCTGCTTAAGGTGAGATGAAAAACCAAGCTGGTGAACTGGTTTTGCAAACTGAACCCACTCATGCCTTGAGGGCTTGCTGTATCACAAGGTGAGCAAATGCACACACTAACAGAAAAACAATCATGTTTATGGCTTGAAGGAATTTGGGATTTAAGGACCGAAATAGCATAAGCAAAATGTGAGACTGTAAGCTTGGAGCCATTGAGAGTTGGACTATGACTCTGGAGAACAGAGTTAAAAATCCTGCTTGGCCATGAAAGGCCCCGTGACAAGTCATACACATGCTTAGCCTCAGAAAACCTGGTGATAGGTTCACCTTAGGGAGTGTATAAGTTGGGCATGACTTAGAGGCACACAACAACAACAACAACAATGCAAAGCACTCTTGAGTGAGTCCTGTGTTGCTCACTCATGATGGGAGATGGAAAGCTTCTATGATGATTGGCATGCACTCAATTCGGGGCTTCTCTTTGCTTGTGCCAAGAGAGTTATAATGTTGTATCTTGAAAATTCAAAAATGATGTCCTGGAACTATAGAAAAACTTATTTGTTGTGATTGGAAGAGAGCTGACTAGAAGGGGGAAATAAATATAATATATTGTATACACATATAATATTGATAATAATATTATAATGTAATACAATATAATACTACTAATAATACAATATAAGAATTATATTTTATATTACATGTAATATTACTAATAATATTACAGTATAGTGGTATAGTATTATATAGTAATACATAATACTAATATTGTGCTGTGCTGATAATATAATATATTGTATACACATATAATATTGATAATACTATAATGTAATACAATATAATACTACTAATAATACAATATAATAATTATATATTTCATATTACATGTAATATTACTAATAATATTACAGCATAGTGGTATAGTACTATATAGTAATACATAATACTAATATTGTGCTGTGCTAATAATATATTGTATCACATATAATATTGATAATCCATAATGTAATACAATATAATACTAATAATAATACAATATAATAATTATATATTTCATATTACATGTAATATTGCTAATAATATTACAGTATAATGGTGTAGTACAATATGGGAATGTATGCTACTAATATTGTGCTATGTTAATTGTGCTGTCATGCGCAGGGCCTGTAGCAATTGTCTATTAACAGGACGTGATCTTTATGTGCCCAGCGGGACGCCATTAGGCCTGTTTGATCAAGAAAAAATTTGTTTCTAAAATTGATTCGTAATTGGGGTGTTTTTTTGTTTCGATATTTAAAATATTTACAAAACTTTCCAAAAAAATGTTTTGTTATTTACGAAATTTCGTAAATATTTACAAAACATTTTTTAAACTCCATTTGCCTAGTATTTTAAATATCGAAATTTTTTCTTGATCAAACAGGCCTAGTTTCCAACAGACCTCTGAGGATGCCTGCCATAGATGTGGGCAAAATGTCAGGAGAGAATGCTTCTGGAACATGGTCATACATACAGCCCTGAAAACTCACACAAGCGGCCTCCGCGCGCCATCCAATGGGCTCCGGCTTCTGCGCCCTCCTCCTCCTCCTCCCAGCTGTGTTGCAGGAAGTGCTAGGAGGAGGAGGAGGAGGGCGCAGAAGCCAGAGCCGGATGGCGCGCGGAGGCCGCTTGTGAGCTTGTGAGGAGGAGGAGGGGGGCGCTTGTGAGCTTGTGAGGAGGAGGAGGGGGGAGCGGTGCACTGCTGGGGTGCTTGGGAGCGCCGGATTGGCTCCCAGGCACCAGCAGCAGCACTCAGTCAGCACAGCAGCCTCCATCCCATTAACGACACGAGCTGAAGCTCGTAAAAAAAATGGGGCTGCTGTTTCGATATTTTTAAACCCTTCCGGGTTTAAAAATATGTTTTGAAATTGCTTCGGATATGGTTAAAATAACGATTTAATTACGAAATAACGAATTAACGAACTAAAACCGACAGGCCTAGACGCCATGGTGCCTCAGCTGAGAGGCCCTATGAATTTCCCTATACAAAGTCTTTAGAAGCTTGGAAAGTTTAACAAAGTTCTTTATTTGTGCAACAAATCAGTCAAATACTTCTTAGGTCTTCAACAAATCAACCAAATATTTCTTAACTTGAACAGGCAACTAGCTTCATAAACCGTTTCTTTCTTCTATGAGGGAAATCCTTTTGACCCCTCCCTGGGCAATCTGTCTTTTAGGCTTAGCTGGCGTGTGACCCTACTCCCAGTTCCAATTTGCTTTATGGGTACCCAAGTAGATCTTACCAGCTAAAACTCTGAAGATTTTCCAGCTGGAGTCCTTTGGATTTTTTCCACTAATGCTGTGGATCTGTTTCTTTAACCCCAACAAGGGCTGTGCTGTATTTCTTAGTAAAGCTGTGAGAATTGTCTTCCCCAGCCAAGCTTGTAAGAAATGAAGCTTTTCTACAGGAGGGAAAAACCCACACATCCTGTAGTTGGGCTTCAAACTGTAAGACTGAACAAACTGTCCCCTTTTCCCTCCTGAACCTGGGGAAAAGGGCAGTTCCAAAAGCCCCAGCAATGATAGGCAGGCTGCTAGCCTATGACTGCAGCCTGGAGGAAGCTGCTTAACTGCAAAATGCCTGGCTAACAGAAACACGTGCAAACTAACCATGCATAGAAAAAGAAAATTTAGCTTCTGGCACAGCTGTGCTAGCACACTAATAATATTATATATTGTATTTATATATAACTTGTAGGCCTCTCTAAGTCCCCTTAGAGGTGAGAAGGGCGGCATATAAATGTCATAAATAAATAAATAAAATAAATTGGGTGGTACTGTTACATTGCCCATACCTCATGACCAGGACTGTTTCAATGTAGCTTAAAATCATTTCGTTCCCAGATTTTCTCCGCAGCAATAATCCCTTTTTCTTTTTTTACTATATGCTATTTCATGACCAAAAGTCCAAGTAAAATGTAATGTTAATGTGGTGACATAAGATGCCAGGAAGAATGAAAACAGGAGAAAATAAAACCAAACATTCTCTGGGCAAGTATATGGTAACCAAGGTTCATGTTATTACAGTCTATTGTAAATACGAGGCCACGGCTTGATTTCTCCCTTGGTCGTGATTTGAGCATGCATTTTCATCCTTATATGGTGATTTCAAATTAATCTGCACAAAATCCCGTTTTGAAAACATACTCATCATGTCCTGTTATATCAGATTGCACTTGAAATACTTAGAGCATAATTTAGCTGGAGTAATAGATGTCGAGATAATTGGGAAATCAAACAGCTCATACTCGGCACCAGCTGTTGCTAAAATGGAGGGAAGCCTGGAGTGTGGGGATGATTGGTCCTCATAGGCTACATTTCCTTCTGTTTCATGTGCTTCCTTGCGCCCGTTTTTATGCAAAGCTTGGGAATGAACTTATTAAAAAGAAGAAACATAAAGAGGTTCATAAAGCTATCCAAAACTGATCAGTGGCAGGATGATATTTTGGATCCTGGGCAAGTATTACGCTAGTACTGTCATGGCTCTCTCTTGTCTGTCTGTTTTTCTGTTCGTCTGTCTCTCTATCTTTCTATCTGAGACTGGATTTACACTGCCATATCTTCCAGTTTCTGAATCCAGGTTATCTGCTTTGAACTTGATTATATGACAGTGTATTAATTATTTATTTAATTACAGCATTTATATTCTGCCCTTCTCACCCCAAAGGAGGCTCAGGATGAATCACAGAACACATACACGGCAAACATTGAATGCCATTAGACAGACAGGACAAATAACAGATAGAGGTATATATGTCAGCATTTTTCCCAACTTTGGCATCCTGGAGGTTGTGTTCAATTCCAGCCACCGGGGGATGCTGTCTCTCCATCCTCTATTATGAAGAGCCTTGATCACAGACTTCCTCCCCCATCCTTTCTTTGATCTACAGCATTTTCTGGTATTTCCTTTTTATGGGGCCATAAAATACTTCCCTGCTTAAGTGGTGTCTAATTTCTCTACTCACAGCTGTTTTTGAACTACTTAGGTGATCAGTGAGCTGGGCTGAAGGTCAGGTGCTCACTCTGCCCTGGACATTGAATTGCCAATCTTCAATTGGTGTGATCTATTGCTGCTGGTGATTAACCAGCAACAATAGACCACACCAATGTAGACTGAGGGTCTTTCCACATAGCTATATAACCCAGAATCTCAAGGCAGAAAATCCCACAATATTTGCTTTGAACTGGGTTATCTGAGTCCACACTGCCATATATTCTTGTTCAAAGTAGACAATGTGGGATTTTATTCAGCTGTGTGGAAGGAGCCTCAGTGTAAATGGGGCCTGACTATCCAATATCTATCCATCCAATTTATCTTTCTACATAATCTATGCTTGCCATAGATGCAGGTGAAACGTCAGGAAATAATGCCTCTAGACAATGACCATATAGCCCAAAAAAACCTACAAGAACCCAGCGATTCCGGCCATGAAAGCCTTCGACAATACATATGCCCCTATTCTTTACCAATAAATTCAAGGTGGCATATATTTTTTTAAAGGAGTTGGCTGAAATGTTACATTATAAATGTTGGGTTTTTTTAAAAAAATACTCTTGAAAGCAGACAATTAAGAGCCGTCGCAAACTAGGTTCCTGCGGGAGAAAACCTTGCTAGCACGTCCCTGACGTCATGAGCCTGCGCCTCTCTCCCCGCCCCTTTCTCCGCCCCTTTCTCTTTGCCAGCGTGGTTTTTCCTTTGCTAGGGCAGCATTGCCCGCATTTTCTCTCAGTTGAATTCTGCCAACTGAGAGAGTACGCTGGCAATGCTGCCCTAGCAAAGGAAAAACCACTCTCGCACTGAGAAAGGGGCGGAGAAAGGGGCGGGGCGAGAGGCGGAGTCTCGTGAAGTCAGGGACATGCTAGCAAGGTTTTCTCCCGCAGGAACAGAGTTTGCGACGGGCCTAAAACAGTTTAAAATATATTAAAATGGGTGCATCTACACTAGGTCAACTGAAGTAGTGTCAAACTACATTAGTTCTATGGTAAAAACACTCAAAGATAAATAAAAAGGATTTGACCAGTCACTGGAAAGATGGCAACAATGAGCTAAGTGTGCCTTTCTTTTTAGAGTTCCATGGTCCACCATCAACTTTTCAATATATTCCTGCCCCTTAAAAGTCACCTTCCAAACCTCTGTTTTCAAATCGTCACATGTTCAACTCTTTTTTAAATTGTACAGTACAGGTTGAGCATGTTTTATTCAAAATTCTGAAATATGATACTCCAAAATATTAAATTAGCCACATGGGTGACTGAGCTAGTGACACCTTTTTTTCTGGTGGTTCAGTATACACAAGTTTTGATTCACGAGCAAAATTATTTAAAACATAAATATACAATTACCTTCAGGCTATGTGTGTATATGAAATAGCAATGAATTTCAGGCTGAGTTTTGGGTCCCATCCCCAAATACAAGTATTCAAAAAAAATTAAAAACCTGAAATCCAAAACACTGCTGTTCCCATGCTTTTTGGATAAGGAATGTTTAACCTCTAGTTTTAAAACCATGTACTATACAGGCAGTCCCAGAGTTACAGAAATCTGATTTACATTTGGCCCCTAGTCAAGAATGGGGGAGAGACAACAAGAAGTGAGAAATATATGCCTCTGCCACTCTTGGAAAAGCTGTCCTGGGGAAAAGGTATCTCAACTGAAGTTTTCTCACCAATCCTTGTTTCCAAAACAAGCCATTTTTTTTCAAAACCCAATGATCACAGGAACGGAAAGTGAGGTGAAGTGTTCTGAATAATGTCGCAGGCAGCAAAACAAATGTCACAGGAATGAACTACAGGAATAAACTACATTTTCCACAATGCATGCCTGCTCAGTAGCCAAATGATGGCTGAAGGACCCAAAAGTAGCTGTCTGTAGCAGTCTTCATCTAAATATAAAATAAACTGATTGAATCTACATAAAGACGGCCGCAAAGCAATAAGCAAATTTTGTAAAGCCAAGAGAACATAAACTACTTTAAAAACCAATCCTTTTACTTTGGCCTGATTGCCATGAACAAGGTACTGGGGTAGATAGCCACAGCCAGCCAGTCCTTTATAGTCAGTAAGTAATGGTAAAATAAAATGATGATTGTGTCTGCAAATAGGAATAAACAGATGGATGTGTTTTGAGGGTCCCCTCCAACTCAGTAGAGGAAGAAAATGGATGTCAGGAGAGTTTGGACCGCGCCTTTCTGCCCAGAAGGAGGGAGTCAGTCTAGATGTCATTTGATGACATCTATAATTCCACCAATTTAACACAGTTTGTGCCACACAAACAAAGTTTCTGGAGTAGAACAACTACATTCAAAGCAAAGACCACCCAATGAAACATGAAATAACACTTTCAAACCAGCAACAGATTTTCGTTAGTATTAAAACATTTTTTTTATAAAAAATGAAAATTAGTCAAAAATCCATGGATAAGTCAAAGGATATGAAATTTGGTAAGCTAAGAGTGGTCCATGTGTTCTACCACTGTAGCAAGTTTCAGGATTGGTCTAAAAATGAGGGAGGGAGAATCCCCTGAAATTTCCCCAGTGCCAGTGCTGTTTTTCCCTACTGCTCATGCGCATCCGCATTAACAAATCGATTCGGAAGTTTTGGAAAATTTCAAATTTTGGGGGAAAAAAATTGAAAATGACTTTAGAACCACCTGCGCTCCCAACTTCCAAACTGAGTTTTGTTTTAGATCAACCAAGCCTAACATCTACCATATAAGGAGCTATATGAAAAGGGAAATAGCATTGGATGAAAATGCAAAGGGCAGAGTAGCATCCAAAGGAGCTGTCTGTAATCACAGTAGAAGCACATAACTTTGCCTTCAAGGGCTAAAATTAAGAAAGCAGTTTGCATATGTTGGCAAAGAAAATAAGGGTGACTTGAGCAGGGGGCCTGAGGGTATTCCCAGATGACCTTTAATCCAAGCCATATCTCATCATCTTGTTCGTGAGTCTGCCACACAATAATTTAAGCTTACATGGTATGACTTGGTATTGCCGATGGCCATTTAAATATTTGATTCCTTATGAACTGCATATTTTATACCAAATGCTGAAGCTCAAATCACATCCATTGTCTGATATAAATTACCTCTGAGTTCATACTTTTTTTGTCTTTTCTTGTATCCCTATGTCCCATAGGGCAGGAAAACAGATTAGAAATAGGGAAGAGAACCATAGCAATCTATGCCTTGCTCTGGATGGAAAAAGTAAAAGGGAATAATGGAAGAGTCCAATTGATGTCATGGGATGGCTTAAATTGACAGAGTGTTTTGCATGTGTCAGGAAAGGATAGTGATGGCATGAATTGAGAGCTGCAGAGCACTCCCAGCTGCCCTTTAATTCAAGCCATATCTCATCGAGTTCATAGTGGAGGAATCTTTCAACCTCCTCTCAGGAGATAATCCAGCACCTGGAACAGAAAGCATTTCAACTTCTGAATCACTCCTTCCCAGCCGAGGGGCCCCTTGGGCCTCCATTGATATGCAAGAAGTGGAGAAAGGTTGCTTCTCCTCTCACCCTAATGCCAAGTTATTAGCAAACTCAGACTTCTGGTTTGTTTAGGCCAAGTGTGGGCAAAATATAGCTCAAAGGCCACATGTGGCCCCAGGCCAAATTTATATGGTCCTCAGCCCTCTGAGAGGGTCAACATTCTAATTTTAAGATTTTTAAATTCGAAAATGCTTTCAAATGCCCTCTAAAGGGAGGAAATGACATTTATGCTATTTTAAGTTCCTCATGAGCCATTTCAGGCCCTGAAAAGACCATGTTTAACCCCAGAGGTAAACTGAAAGTGACTCAAAGGTATACAGCAATGACAACAATAAGAAAGCCATGCAAATGGCTCCTTCTTGACCTGAAATTACAAGGGAGGGGTTTAAAATGTGGCATAAAGGCCTCCCACAGTGCCTAGAGCAGTAGTTCTCAATCTTCCTGATGCTGCGACCCTTAGTACAGTTACTCATGCAGTGGCTCCGGTCCTTTCTGGAGGGCCGCACCCAGTTGGTGAAGCTAGGGGATACCTGCTCGGACCCCTGGCCTTTGACCTGTGGGGTCCTGCAAGGTTCTATTCTTTCCCCCATGCTCTTTAATATCTACATGAAACCGCTGGGCGAGGTCATCCAGAGTTTTGGAGTTTATTGCCATGTCTACGCAGATGACGCACAACTCTAATACTCCTTTCCACCAAAATCCAAGGAAGCCCCTCTGGTCCTGGACCAGTGCCTGGAAGCTGTGATGGCATGGATGAGGGCCAACAGGTTGAAATTGAATCCTGACAAGACAGAGGTCCTCCAGGTCAGTCGCTCGGCCGAACGGGGTATAAGGTGGCAACCTGTGTTTGACAAGGTTACACTCCTCTTGAAGACACAGGTCCGCAGTCTGGGGGTCCTCCTGGACTCAGTGCTGACGCTTGATGCTCAGGTGTTGGCGGTGGCCAGGAGGGCCTTTGCACAGTTAAAACTTGTGTGCCAGCTGTGACCATACATCGAGAAGTCTGACTTGACCATGGTGGTCCATGCCTTAGTTACCTCAAGATTAGACTACTGTAATGCACTCTACGTAGGGCTGCCCTTGAAGACGGTTCAGAAACTACAGCTGGTGCAAAGGTCGGCAGACAGATTGTTAACTGAAGCAAGTTACAGGGAGCGGTCAATCCCCCCGTTTAAACAGCTCCACTGGCTGCCGATAAGTTTCCGGTCCCAATTCAAGGTGCAGGTTATCACCTATAAAGCTCTAAACAGTTCAGGACCTGCCTATCTGTGTGACCACCTCCTCCCCTACGAGCCCACACGGTCCTTAAGATCTTCTGGAGATGCCCTTCTCTCGCTCCCAACCCCTGTCTCAGGAGCGGTTGATGGGGGATGAAGGAGAGGGCATTCTCAGTGGTGGCCCCCCGCCTCTGGAACTCCCTCCCTAGGGAGATCAGGCAGGCACCCTCCCTAGCCACATTCCATAAGGAACTAAAGACATGGATGTTTCATTGTGCCTTCGACTGATGACCCCTATGATAAACAATTGTACCGTGATCTGTTTTCACCATTTAATCTGAATTCTTATATTATATCATTATTCATCAGGATCATCTCAGTTTAACTGAGATGATCCTGATCTTGTTTAACTGCTCTGTTCTCATGATATCTCCTGTGCCATTTATGTTCCTATCCACCCTATTGAATTATTTACCCTTTAATCAATGTGTATGTTGGCCTTCCCCCCCCCCTCCAAAATTGGTTTGCTGTTGCTGTTGTAGAAATTCCTAGGTTTTATAGCACAGCTGCATGGTCAACTTCCATTGGAAGATGCCTGTGGAATCTCACTGGAGGACTTAAAGATTACTAGAGAGGTGTTCACTCAGGTAAACAAATAGCTTCTCGAAGAAGTTGACCACAGAGTTAAACTGAAGGACCTAGAGATTCCTAGAAAAAACATTTTAATCAAATCCATTTAAACCCACAAAAACTAAACCTATAAATGTGAAAGGGTGACTGTAGTTGAGCTCCATCTAATATTCTACTAACTTGTGAAAATTACATAATAGAGAGCATGGCTTATAATTTTGATATTCGGTCATATCCACACACTTCAGGGTGGTAGATTTGACAACACAATTAATTCCAAAAATTAAAAATAATTAAAATTTAATGCAGAAAAAATAAATGATAGTCTAAAATGCATTAAAATGCTCAATTTAAAACAAGTTTTAAAGACTAAGCCCGAAGTACATGCGCAGATGGCATAAAAGCATTAGTCGTCAACGGCTTTTTAAAAAATACATGTTAACTCAGCTTCAAATTCAAGCTAATGGAAGTGCCATTAGCTATTCATCAAAGATCTGCAAAACTAAAAGTACTGCAGACAACTTTTCAAAAAATTGTTATAATATTTACAACCCATTTATTCCATACAGCTGAGAGGGAAGGAAAAGCATCTGTAATCGGGGCATGAAGAAAATTAAATATTTCTGCAAAATAAAACCAAGAATAGCTTTATGGGTTCTGCTATTTGACAGATATTTAGATTACTTTACTGCATATGTATCACACCTCTGTTTTACATGTAAATTGAAGGAAATATTCATTTATGATTTGTATATATGGGGTTCCTAAGAATTGCTACGTTTATTTTGATACCTTTTAAAGAATTATAATCAGTGTAAGTTCCAGTTGTTGTTCCGAATGCTACCCGTGTTCATCACGTCCCTCCTGATTCATGGCTGCAATGCTGCAACAGATGGTCCCAAGAACAAAGCAATGAAAGTATATGACACTCCAAAACACACAATGGAGTTTCTCACAGAAGGCTCCAATAAGTACTCTAGTGAAGCCATTTGGGATAACTGATGTTTGTTACCGAAGTCTGAACTGGATGTTCTTTTGGCAAGTGCAGCCTCCAAAGCCCACGTCTGCTATGAAAAGAGAAATGCTGATGTGTGTGCAAGGGACACTCGGAGCAAGCAATTGACATAAAAGAAAGATCCTTAATCCCTCCCAAGAGCTGGGTCTAGCATTAAGCTGAATGAGGGGGGGGGGGTGGATGTGTTAATTTCCTGATAGACAAAGGCTTACAAATACTTAGGAGGACTACAAATGTTAGCCTATCTATCAGGTAGGGCTGCATTCTGTGACCATGGAAGCTTAAGTGAGCAATGATACAACTCTCAGAAAATCCAAACAGATTAAAACTGATAGATATAAGGCAAAGAACTTTTGAAAATATTTGAAGATATAAAACTGGAGGAATCACATCACTGGGAAATAAAATGCAAATAAGAACAAATCTTGAAGCTAATAGAATGCTTTCCAAACTCTTCTTTTAGCAAGTTTCTCCCATTAACCAGTGTCTCTTACTAGTTAAATGCCAAACATTGAAGGATCTGTCCAAGGTGCCGAACCAAATAGAACATTGGTTCTCAACCTTGCTATTGTCGTGACCCCTTAATGCAGTTCCATATGTTGTGGTGACCCCCAACCATAATATTGTTTTCGTTGCTACTTGATACCTCTCATTTTACTAAATTGAGCACAAATACCCAATATGCCCTAATGTGAATGCCAGTGGGGTTGGGGGGGGGGGGGGTGGATTGATTTTGTAATTTGGGAGTTGAAGTTGCTGGGATTTATAGTTCATCTATAATCAAAGAGCATTCTGAACTCCACCAGAGATGGATTTAAACCGAACTTGGCACACAGAACTACCATGACCAAGAGAAAACACTGGAAGGGTTTTGTAGGCATTGACCTTGAGTTTGGGAGTTGTAGTTCACCTATATCCAGAGGAGTGCTGTGGATTCATGCAATGATGGATCTGGACCAAACTTGGTATGAATACTCAATATGCCCAAATGTGAACACTGGTGGAGTCTGGGGAAAATAGGCCTTGACATTTGGAAATTGTAGTTGTTGGGATTTACAGTCCACCTACAATCAAAGAGCATTCTGAACTCGACCAACAATAGAATTGGGTCAAACTTCCCACACAGAATCCCAATGACCACCAGAAAATACTATGTTTTCTGATGGTCTTTGGCGACCCCTTTGACACCCTCTCACGACCCCCTCAGGGGTCCCGACCCCCAGGTTGAGAAACACTGAAATAGAATCATAAAGTTGGAAGGGACCTTGTGGGCCATCCAGTCCAACCTCCTCACAAGAAGCAGGGAAATTACATTCAAAGCACACCCAACAGATGTTTAAAAGCTTCCAAAGAAGGAGCCTCTACCACACTCCAGGGCAGAGAGTTCCACTGCTGAACAGCTCTCATAGTCAGGAAGTTCTTCCTAATGTTCAGATCGAATCTCCTTTTTTGTAGTTTGAAGACATTGCTCCATGTCCTAGTCCCCAGGGCAGCAGAAAACAAGTTCGCTCCCTCCTCGCTATGACTTCCTCTTACATATTTATACATGGCTATCTATCTTCTTAAAATCATGATTGTCATTTCTCTCTATTTCATTAAAAGCTTTCTTCTCTGGCTACTGGGAAACAACTCTCAATCATGTAGTTACCAAAGTGTTTGTCCTCTCTCTCTTTCCAGTAATCTCTTTTGTTTCTTTATTAAATACATTGCTACCTGTAGGCGATAATTCAACGCAACAATTTCCCCCATCCTCTGTATCTGTTCCATCACTCTTCTCCAAACTTTAAAGTTCTGTAAGAATCACAGTACAGCTATAATTTCTCATCACAGTAATTGCCTGTTTCAAATGAAAAGCAGATTTTGAGTGCTTAAAAGAAATATTTAGACACCTCTTTCACCCAGAGGAATTTGCAAAAATGAAACTGCGGAATTACTTAGCACTGAAAGAGTATTATACAATCAGATGAGAAAATTAAAAAGATAAAAGGTACAACTTCTCTTGCCCTCACTCTCATACAACAATTGAAATGATGATGTTTCCAGTGCCCATATGGTCAGACAGCTATAACATACCTAACCTGTACCGTCTTTACTTGCAGTGCAGAGTTAAAATTACCCAACTGGTTTAATTTCCTTGACTCTTCTCAAGGACGGAAATGACCCAAGGGTAACAGATATTCACAGTTTTCTTCTACAGTTTGGCACCAGAGGAGCTATTAAAAAGATTGACTGAAACTGGTTTAATCAATACAAATGCATAAATGTTACTCAGGGAAACTGCTGCTAAATCTAGCAACAACTTAATATTTATTGATTTCTATGTAGAAGAAAGAGTTCATGGTTTGCAACAAATCATATAGTTTTTAGGCTCTGTCCTGGCAGCATCCTAGGATGGAGCCCAAGGCTAATGTAATGAAGTTCTTAGAGATAATGGTGTTAATTCCATTGTTTTTCCTACCTAACAAAGACTCATTGTTGTATCAATGTGCTTTACCAATGTGTTGGCTTACAATTCAGCAGATTTGGTTCAAATGTGTGTATAGCATGCCTCTAATAAGTATAAATAAAAATAAATGATTGTGTGTTCCAACATTTGATCTGCATTCACTAATTCATCCTTGTATTGGAAATTTGAGGACCAGGTTGTGGCACAGCTGGTTGGGAGTCAGCTGCATTGAAATCACTACTGACTGAGAGGTCATGAGTTCAAAGCCAGCCCAAGTCGACCATTTCTCTAGCTTGCTGTCAACCTTTGCAGCCCCAAAGACAGTTGCATCTGTCAAGTAGGAAATTTAGGTACCGCTTTATGTGGGGAGGCTAATTTAAATAATTTACGACACCATAAAAATCTCCAGCAGCGTGCAAAAGAATGAGGAAGTACTCCACCAGTGTCATAAGTGGATGGTGAAGCAACAAGCTCCTGCAGTGGCCGGAATTTGGGCATACCTTCATGAAGCTGGAACGTTAAATAGCCTCTGTGTGTCTGTCTATATATGTTGTGTGTCTATGGCAATGAATGTTTGCAATGAATATGTGCATTGTGATCCACTCTGAGTCCCCTGCAGGGTGACAAGGGCGGAATATAAATACTGTAAATCTATATAAATAAAAATGTAATGTTTGTTTGTGGGATTAACAGAACTCAAAAACCACTGGACGAATTGCCGCCAAATTTGGACACAAGATACCTAACAACAACCCAATGTATGTCCTTCACTAAAAAAAATGGATTTTGTCATTTGGGAGTTGTAGTTGCTGGGATTTATAGTTCACCTACAAAGAGCGTTCTGAACTCCACCAATGATGGAATTCAACCAAACGTGGCACACAGAATTCCCATGACCAACACAAAACACTAGAAGGGTTTGATGGACATTGACCTTGAGTTTGGGAGATGTAGTTCACCTCCATCCAGAGAGCACTGTGGACTCAAACAATGATGGATCTGGACCAAACTTGGCACAAATATTCCGTATGCCCAAATATGAACACAGTTGGAGTTTGGGGAAAATAGACCTTGACATTTGGGATTTGTAGTTTCTGGGATTTATAGTTCACCTACAATCAAAGAGCATTCTGAACCCCACCAATGATAGAATTGGGACAAACTTTCCACACAGAACCCCAATGACCAATAGAAAATACTTAAGGCCATCCGATCCAACTCCCTTCACCAGGGCAAGAAAACGTAATCAAATACTGTTTACTCACAAGCATAAAGAAATTATATATATTAGAAGCCAACACTTTCTCATTACTTTATTTTCCAGATCACCAGACTGGGCCACAGCAACACGTGGCAGGGGACGGCTAGTGATTAATAAATTTATATGTTATGGCACAATATGTGCTGTTTTGTAATCCCCCTCGTGTCCCTTTTTTGGGAGATGGTGCCAGGATATAAATAAAGTTTTAATTATTATATATTATTATTATTTGTTTAAAGCATTGTATGATGATTATCATCTTTATTTATATCATACAGTGCAATGATATCCAGTAGGATATGTACCGTATATTCCGGCATATAAGACGACTGGGCGTATAAGACGACCCCCAACTTTTCCAGTTAAAATATAGAGTTAAGACGACTCCCATGCATAAGACTACACCCGCGTATAAGACGACCCCTGACTTTTGAGAAGATTTTCTTGGGTTAAAAAGTAGTCTTATACGCCAGAATATACTGTAATAATGAAAACACAGGTTGAACCAGGAATTGCAGAGTTAGGACACTTTACTTTGTGTATTATAACCTCCTTGAAACCTCCGAGTATCATGGCCAATTGCAGCCTTTCAAAAAAAAACTGAAAACCTGGCTTTGGGATCAAACTTTTGAGCAATAGATACAGCAATTGAATGAGAATGACCTTTGCGACTGGCAATGGACCAATTCTGGATCATGATTTTAAACTGTGGAATTAAAAAAAATAAATGTAAATTTTTGAATGTTTATAATTGTTTATAACTGTTGTTTAGTTATGATTGTTTGATTTGATGTTTGGCATCTAATGGTTGCCTATTGTAAAGCTGTCCTGAGTCCCCTTCAGGGATGAGAAGGACTGGGTACAAATGTGTGAAATAATAAATAGCCCTCAAAAGTCACATTTGCAAATTCTGGCATATTGTTGTGGTACAGAAATATGAGCATGATGTTCAAACTAATAACAAATATATACGCTAAGGGTTTATATGTCCAGCATATCCTAGATTTTAAGAATGTTCTAAATTTAGGGACCATTCAGAATATCACCGCAATCTTTTTATCCTGACAATTATGAAATATGTTTTTATTTCTTTAGAAAATACTATCCAGGCACTGTCTTTGTTGTCTGTCGGTCTAACGGGAGCTCTTGTTCCAGAAAAAGGAACATTTTCCACAGGTCCACAGTGGGCGATCTCTCTCTTATATGTTCTTCCAAAAAGAAAAAAAAAACAATCCCATAATTTACTTTCTTCCATTCATCTTTGATGACTGTGAATTCCAGATTACTTCAAGTTCAATGTGAGTCATCCAATTGTGTCTTCATTGCAGATTGCCATTTGTGGACCCACATGTAGCCAATGTCAAGTGATTGCTCCTTTTTAGAACATCAACTACCCTACTTTCTCCCTGCTGTGACATCCAGAAATGAATGTGGACGTCAACTCTCATGTTTGTGGATAAAAAGGTTTTACAGAAGGATGCTGTCCTTACATAATAAGTCAGCAGTTACGACAGAATTCGACAGGAAGAAAAAAGAGTACACAAAAGTAGAAAATTGCCTTGTTTCATGCTTCTGAACAGGCGCAATTAGCTTGTCCTCTTTTGTAGCATAATGTGAATCTGAAAAGAGACAAGCTGTCCTGTATAGTGTGTGTGAGTAGCAACCAAACAAGTCAAAGCCCATGCCTCACCACTTTCATACATTAGCTCCAGAACTGAGTCTCCAATGCTTTGGCTTGAAATTGAAGTCATTTAGGCAATTGGACAGCAATCTTCTGCAGGTGAAGCTGCTTTCATCCCAGGAAAAGTCTGCTGAGATTTAAGCAGTCTTGCTGTGCCTTGGATAGCATTTTTGTTGGCATCCAGGGACAGGAATCTGGTAGTCATCAGAAGACCTGCTTGGCAATATACAGCTCGGCTAAGCTTTGGTCTTTTGTTGGAAAAATGTATAATCCCTCGGAATCTGACAAGTCTTTTGGAATCTAACTTAGATCTCCCCAATGGAAATGTACAATGAGCTGCTGACAGTCTCCTGGTTTGGATTTCAGGCATTGCTCAGCATACTATTAAACCTCATCCCAGCTAAAACAAAATTGCACTTTTATATATAAACTAGCTGTACCCTCCACACGTTGCTGTGGCCAACCTTCCCTCTCTTTCTCTTCTTTCCTTTCTCCATCCTCTCCTTCCTTCCTTTGCTCTTTTGTTCCATCCTTCCTTCTCCCTTTTCTTCCTTCCTTCCCTTCCTCTTTCTCTCCTTCTTTCCTTCCATCCCTCTCTCTTTTCTTCCTTCCTTCTCTTTTTTCTTTCCTTCCCTCCTTCCTTCCTTTTCTACCTCTTTCCTGAATACCCCCCTTTTTCTTTCCCTCCCTCCTTCTCTCCTTCCTTTCTTTCTTCCTTCCTTCCCCCTTTCCATTCTTCATTCCTTTCCTCTAGACATAGGCTGGAAAAGAATTGGGCTCAAAGGCAGTGCTTGAGAGAGGTGCATCCTATATTATATTAACTGATCCTATTAATTTGCTCTGTTTCCATGATATCTCCTATGCTGTTATACATTGTTATCCACCTTACTAAACCACCTTATCATTTAACTAGTTCACATAGTGATTTTCCTCCCTCCCCCCTCCAAAATTAGTCTGCTGTAATTGTTGTTGCTAGCTATTATTGTTATATTGTTTTACGCTATTTTGTGCTGTCTTAGTTGTTATTGCTTTGTTTTTAATTGTATTCTGCCTTGGGCTTGGGCCCCATGTAAGCCACCCCGAGTCCCTTCGGGGAGATGGAGGCAGGGTAGAAAAATAAAGTTCTTCTCCTCCTCCTCCTCCTCCTCCTCCTCCTCCTCCTCCTCCTCCTCCTCCTTCTACGGTTAGTAAACCGGGCATCTACATCTATATTGTCATTTATTATTATTATTATTATTATTATTATTATTATTATTATTAACTTTATTTGTACCCCGCTAGCATCTCCCGAAGGACTCGATGCGGCTTACACGGGCCGAAGCCACAAAACACAATACAATAGAAAACATAACACAGCAATAAACAAAGCAAATCAAACAATTAAGCAAAATAACCACAATGACAATACATCAAGACACTATTAAAACTGGTTCGGCCAGCGCAATGGGGTACAGGGTTAAAAGTGCTGAGATGGCAGGAGGAACGTAGGATTAAAGTGCGGTGTGCAGCAACATTAGTTGTGCTAAAGTGCATCTAGGACTTGGGATGGGGATTCCTAATCTGCGAAGGCACATCGGAACAGCCAAGTTTTTAGGTTCCTTCTGAAAACTGCCAGAGTAGGGGCCTGACGAAGCTCTTTTGGAAGGGCATTCCAAAGTCGGGGGGCCGCCACAGAGAAGGCCCTGTCCCGCGTCCCCACCAAGCGCGCTTGCGACGTAGGTGGGATCACGAGCAGGGCCTCCCCGGATGACCGGAGCGAGCGTGTGGGTTCGTAGATGGAAATGCGGTCACGCAGGTAGGGTGGTCCCAAACCGTTCAGGGCTTTGTAGGTGAGCACCTGCACCTTGAATTGGGCTCGGAAAATAAATGGTTTTTTGGGGGTTATTAAGTCCTTTCTGCTGCTTTTGGGGGGGGGGGGTGGTTAATGGGTGATGGTCATTCACTGGCCTGAGAAGTATATTGTGTTCAAATTTGGTGTCAATCCGTCCAGTGGTTTTTAAATTATGTTAATCCCACAAACGAACATTACATTTTTATTTATATAGATCACAGTTAGGGAAACTTGTCCTGTGACTACCATCATCTCTCTCCTTTGGCCATGCCAATGGGAACTGTTGCCCAAGAAGACCATGGCTTCCCCAGACCTGATGCAGCCATATAGATGTTATTGTGATAACACTCTCTGTGCAATTATGTTGACAGGGAATTATCCACCAGGGGCCCTTTCGCATGACACAGTCATAACACTTTGATTCCACTTTCACAGGCAACATCCTGTGGAGTTCTTGGCTTTGCAGTTAAGGGAAGTATATTTAGAAATCACAACCAGAGAGTTCCTCTAGTGCCTCGCCAAATAACAAAACAAAAGTTTCTCTAGGATGTAGCTGTGGCAATTAAGATGGAATTGTAACACTATGTGGTATAATAGGGCCTATGGAGAGAGATGGAAATGTTTCATTTCAGTTTGCCTGAGAGACTTTTTATTTCCAAACTAGAAATAATAGTATGTGTATTAAACAATAGGATGCATTAAACTTGGGGAATGAGGGTAATAATAGGAACTAAACAGCAGTCAGACATTACATGGGAACATTATAGTTTAATATTTAAGAAAATGGGTATACTCTCACCCAACCCATTCAACTTGTACACGGAACACATCATGCAATGTGCGGGACTTGATGAGTGCAAGGCTGGGGTTAAAATTGGTGAAAGAAACATTAACAACCTGAGATATGCAGATGATATCACTTTGATGGCTGAAAGCCTTCTAATCAAGGTGAAAGAAGAAAGTGCAAAAGCTGGCTTGCAGTTAAACACAAAAAACCAAGATTATGGCAACAAGATTTATTGATAACTGGCAAATAGAGGGAGAAAACATGGAGGCAGTGACAGACTTTGTATTTCTAGGTGCAAAGATTACTGCAGATGCAGACTGCAGCCAGCAAATCAGAAGATGCTTACTTCTTGGGAGGAGAGCAATGACCAATCTTGATAAAATAGTGAAGGGTATAGACATCACACTGACAACAAAGATCCACATAGTTAAAGCAATGATATTCCCTGTAGTAACCTACGGGTGTGAGAGCTGGACCATAAGGAAGGCTGAGCAAAGGAAGACAGATGCTTTTGAACTGTGATGCTGGAGGATGGTTCTGAGAGTGCCTTGGACTGTGAGAAGATCCAACCAGTCCATACTTCAGGAAATAAAGCCCGACTGCTCACTGGAGGGAATGATAGTAGAGGCAAAGATGAAGTACTTTAGCCACATCATGAGAAGACAGGAAAGCTTAGAGAAGACAATGATACTGGGGAAAATGGAAGGAAAAAGGAAGAGGGGCCGACCAAGGGCAAGATGGATGGATGGGATCCTTGAAGTGATTGGCTTGACCTTGAAGGAGCTGGGGGTGGTGACGGCCAACAGGGAGCTCTGGCATGGGCTGGTCCATGAGGTCACGAAGAGTAGGAAGCAACTGAATGAATAAACAACAACACCAGTTACAGGAGCTGAGTAACAACACTGGTCCTCCAGAAAGTCCTCTGGAGACATGGACATCATTTTGCCACCATTTTCATGCCCCAGGCTTTTTAGGGTCAGAAGAAATGTTTTCTAGCCAAAAGGTAAACATACCTTAGTTTTAAAAAAATGTCACGGGATGGGTTCATGAAATGATGTATAGATTCCAAGTCATGACCTCCCTGAACCGCTGTGTTTTGGATAGCAAGTGTTCCAAAAATAAGCACAATACAGCAGAGTCGTTTCACAGCAAAAACATGCTTCAGCTCATCTATCAGCAGAGTCCAACTGCAAGCATTTGACCTATCTATGCACTGTTTAGTAAACTCATGGATTCAGGCATTCATCCAAAATATCTGGAGACTCTAATCTTCACCATTGCAATATATACAAATATACAATCAGGATATGCAGATCCACTTTCAGGCTTGTCCATCCTTAGATAGTCACATATAGAATACTCATAATGAGTCATGCAGGAGAGAGAAAGAGGGAACCTTCCTTTTGCTGATGCTATTTTTTTAATGCATGTCTTGTAGTAGCAGTGAACGGTCCCACAATTGTGAAGACATAATGAGACAACAAGGAGGCCTGGAAACATCCCCATCTTTGAAGTGAATTTTTTTTTAAAAAAAACTAATACATAAAGTTGAGAGATGAGAAGAGGCACCCAAGCCATTTCCTATAGATTGATGCACAGACATCTACATCCATCTCCACTCACCTCCTTGGTCTCCGGCATCAGAAAAATGGTTGGGCTGAGGTGGGACTGCACTGCTGCTGCAAAGGGGAGTGGGGTAACATCAGATTTAGCGGTTATGGGTGTGCAATTTTTCGTTCGTCGTTGCAAGTTGTATCAAATTCGTCAAATTTGTACTTACAATGCGATATCCATTGTGCGAGCAAGGCCCGTGCCAAAAACTTAAAAATCAAAACTTACTCAATACTTTTTTTATTTTAATGTTGTAAATCTCGGAAGCCTCCCAAAGTCAGTTTTATTTTTAGCACAAGGAAGCAAAGGTTTTTAGTTGACTCTGAAAGGAGGATAGGGTGGGAGCCTGTCTGATCTCCCTAGGGAGGGAGTTCCAGAGCCGGGGGGGGGGGGGTTTGCCACCGAGAAGGCTCTCTCCCTCATCCCCACCAACCATGCATGTGACAGTGGAGGGAGAGAGAGCAGTGTCTCCCCAGAAGATATCAAGGTACGCACTGGTTCATAGGGGAAGATGCAATCGTGCAGATATGTAGGTCCCGAACCATTTAGGGCTTTATAGGTGATGACCTGAACCTTGAACTGAGACTGGAAACCTATTAGAAGCCAGTGGAGCTGTTTAAACAGGAGGGTTGACCGCTCTCTGTAACCAGCTCCCATGAGTTGTCTGGCTGCAGATCTCTGGACCAACTGTAGTTTCCAGGCTGCCTTCTAGGGCAACCTTACGTAGAGCGCATTGCAGTAATCCAACCTATAGGTGACTAGGGCATTGACCACCATAGCCAGATCAGATTTCACAAGGTACAGGCGCAGCTGGCGCACAAACTTTAACTGTGCAAAGGCCCTCCCAGCCACCACTGACATCTAAGCATCAAGTGTCAAAGCGGAGTCCAGAAGGACCCCCAAACTATGGACCTGTGTCCTCAGAGGGAGTGTGACCCCATCGAGCACAGGTATCCACCCTATGCTCCAATAACAGGGGCCTACATATCCTAAAGGGAGCAGAACCCTCCAGATCTTTGAAACTAAGCAGAGTCAGACCTTGTTAGTACTTGAATGAGAGACTGCCAGCAAATGCAAGATGCTAGAGGCCATATTTCAGCAGAAAAAACAGCAAAATCACGTCTGAGTATTCGTTGCTTAAGAAAACAATATGAAATGTTAGTCACACTCATATTACTAACAGGAAGCCATGGTGTTGTCAGTGGTTTTAGTGCCAAACAATGTCAATCCAATGAATTAGGATTGGCTGTTGAAATTGACTGACTTAACCAAAATTGACAATGATCAACACTGACAAGACAGAAGCCAATAGCAACATTTTCAAAAGACTAGGAACTTTTGTCTTTTTGCAGAAAAAGTGGATAAAATGTTAACTGTTGGGTTTTTTATATAATTAATAGGTTTTGTTAAGCTGAAGGCACATACGAATACTAATTATAGTTGGAGAATTTGTTTTACATGGTAAAATCTATAACCATCATTAGACAAACTAGAAGTCAAACATAATTTCCTTTCTTTCTTCTCTTTCTTGTTCTTTCTTTTCTAATCCCTTTTCTTTCTGCTTGTATATTGTTTCTTTTTCTTACTGTACTTTATTTTATGAGAAATTACTTTTTAGAAAAAGAAATGTGTCACCATAAATAAGCCTGCCTTACACTACTTTTCTCTGTTATTTCCATTTTTAATGCATTTCCTCATTAACATATTGAATTATTCATTACAATTTGGCCATTTCATTCCTAGAATTTGTGACACCAGAGTGCAAAAGAATGGTCCATGATTCTCTCTTTGTTATTTAAATTCTGCAAGAAAACAGATCTTTTTTTCCTGCTCAAAAATTAACTATTTGCTTTTCAAATAGGTTAGCTCAATAATATGATGAGAAATCTGCTTCAGTCACAATCCAGGAAGTCATCAAAGCCCTCTCATGTTTCTTATAGTTTTTTGGGTGGTTTCTAACTTCACACCGAAAGTGTTTCAAAGGATTCAGGGAGTAGATAGTGGTTGTAGTACAGTAGGTCCCCCACTCTGTGAAAATTAGGGGCACAGAACATTAGCAAAAATGAGGAAAACACAAATTTTAAAAATACTTTTTTAATATGAGAGAACATCTCTCTAGGACTCTCTAGATCCTCTGCTGGAAGTTGACCATAGAATCACACTGGAGCACCTACAAATACCTAGAGAAGTAAACTCTCTAGGAATCCCTTGTTTGTTTGTTTGTTTGTTTACTGTATTTGTATACCGCCTTTCTCAGCCAATCGGCGACTCAAGGCGGTTTTCAACAAAACAGTACACATAATATCATAAAACAAGTTAAAACATTAAAACAATATAAAACAAAAATAATAATGACATCATTAGCATATCCTTATTATCAAGCATTGTCCAGTTCCATCGTCAAGTCATTTAATTTCCTGTGTCGTTTACTCTGCATTTGTGAACGCTTGCTCAAACAACCATGTTTTAACTTGCCTCCGAAACGTTAGTAGGGAGGGAGCCGATCTGATCTCCCTAGGGAGAGTATTCCATAGCCGGGGGGCACCACTGAGAAGGCCCTATCTCTCGTCCCCGCCAGACATACTTGTGTCGAAGGCGGGACCGAGAGCAGGGCCTTCCCAGATGATCTCAGGGTCCTCGATGGTTTGTAAGGGGAGATGTGTTCAGACAGGTAAGTTGGGCCAGAACCATTTAGGGCTTTAAAGGCCAAAGCCAGCACTTTGTTCTTTTTGTGGAAGATGACCATATTGAAGGATCTAGTGATTCCTAGGGAGAATATATTAATCAAATTTGTGAACAATCAGAGCCCCAAAAGTTAAACCTAGAAATATGGAAGGGTAATTGTATTTGTTGAGTGCTCCAAACAACATCAAACTAGTAGGCAGGAGTAATTTTGGCATATTTTAGTCCACATTGTACAAAGACACAGTTGCTCACTAGCTAAATGCTTTGGCTTATATTGGAGGGCACTACTAATTTTAACAGGGGCAACTATCCCCACAGAAATTGGGCATTTACTTTGTGTATGGTCCCTGATACGGCAGTGCATTTTCACACTACCATGTCTTGATGATTAGTGGAAAAGGCAGAATATTTCCTTGCCTCCCATCATCCCAGCATACTTGGCCAAAGTTCTCTATAGATCCCTGATTCTTACACTGTGGGTCCCAAACCCAAATAGATTCCCCTTATCTCAATGTTGGGGAGACAAAACATCAGCTAGGACTTCATCAGATGGGAGAAATTGCCCGTGCTATGACACGTGGACCTCTCTTCAGCCACAAAGCCCACCAAATCCCATCACTTGACACCAATCTATTTCTAGCATGTCTGAAGAGAGGTCCAAACATCGCAGAAGGCAGCTCCGGCAATACGAGAGGCTTCCTGAATTGCATAGAAAACAACAGGGGGGATAGCTGGACGCCGATGCTTCTGCCCATAGGATAAGGTGAGGGGCAATGCAGATGATATGGGGCGTGGGGAACAGGTTCCCCCTACTATCACCTGGATTGGTGGCTTCAGTGTGATGAAGTTTAAGACATTTACATGAACCTATTGTCTTGTGTTTGCAGTGAACTCATCAGATGATGTTTCAGCTGTATTTCATAAACAGAAAAATCAGCCTGCCAAACAATTCTTAGAAATATTGATTTGTTATCAGTAAATGTTTGATTTTTATACCTTTTTTATATACCTATTTACTAGGCTTGGTTGATCCCAAAAAATGGTTCAAAATTCATTTCGGATGTAGGGGGTTATGGTGGTTCAATTCAGAATTAAATTCTGAATTTTTCTGGAAAAAAATCGGAACTTTTAAAAATTTCCAAAATTTCCGAATCACTTCGTTAATGGTGGATGCAATTGTGCAATACCCAATAAACAGCAAATGGCACTGGGCAAACTCTAGTGGAAAGTATGAGATTTGTAGTGTCTTTTTAGGCAACGCACAGCAATCAAAGAAAAAAAAACAAGCAGCCTTGAGAGCTTTTGAGGCCTTCTGAGCTGATTTCACAAGTTAGGGAAGTATAGGCATGAAAGTATGGGATTTCTAGTGTCTCCTTAGGCAACTCACAGCAAACAAAGAAAATAGCGAACAGCCCTGCCTTTTTGCCTTGGAAGCTGATTTCACTACTTTAGGAAGGAGAGTTTGTGTTCAAAAAGTGGCTTGAATTGATGGGAGATCTAGTTCTTTTGGGGCAATGTACAACACAAACTAAAAAACACTGAGGCCAGAGAGACCAGCTACAATGTTGGCTTTTAAAAATGTTGGAGTGAGTGCTTTGGTTCCTCCATGTTGCTCCTTCCACCCACGCCACTAACCCACACACTATCCTCGCAGTGTCCATCCATCCCAAACTCCAACAGCAACAACACACAAGTGGCAAGGCAGGCTGCCCACTGCCATGCCAGCCAGCCAGCCAGGCAACCAGGCATGGCAGGCAACAGCCCTTCTCCTAACAAAGGAGAAACCATTTGAGCTCTTCACAGAGAAGAATAACACATTTTGGAAGGCAAGAGGGAAGAAAAAGATGCAGAGAAGAAACTAGGGCTGGATCTAAACAGCCATATTATCCAGTTTCAGCAGGCTAATTAACTGCATTGAACTGGATTATAAGGCAGACTCATACAATCCAGTTCAATGCAGCTAATCTGCATTATGATGCTGCATTATAAGACAGTGGAGATCCATCCTGAATCATTGGTTTGCTTCTTCAGATGATTTGGATTGCAGCTCCTATCATTCAAACTGCCTGGAGCTTCTGGAAGCTGAAGTGAAAAACAGCCGGTGGACCAATGTTTGGCAACCACTGGAATACATAATGCTGACAATTGTGTTTTTAGTTGCAGTACTTTGTAAACTAAGCTGGAAGTAGGTCCAAGGAAACACAGTGAGGCTTTCTTCTAGGTAAAGATATGGCGCCATGCATTATTACATTGTCATTTAGAGAATGAGCCCCTGGTGGCGCAATGGGTTTAACTCTTGTGCTGGCAGGACTGCTGACTGACAGGTCAGCGGTTCGAATCCAGGAAGAGTGCAGATGAGCTCCCTCTGTCAGCTCCAGCTCCCCATGCAGGGACATGAAAGACGCCTTGCACAAGGATGGTAAAACATCAAACATCCAGGTTTCCCCTGAGCAACATCCTTGCAAACAATTATCTCACACCGGAAGAGACTTGCAGTTTCTCAAGTCATTCCTGACATTAAAAAAATAGAGTGTGCCACAACTTCACTCTGCAAAGTATAAATCCATTACTGTTATTGCCTTCTCTTTGGAATATTTATTTATTGATAGGAAAAAATTAAGGAGTTCGCTCTTTAGTTTCTAACCGATACATGGTGACCAAGGTATTTCTAGTTAATGTACCGGAGTAATTATATAGCATCTGGGTTATGAGAGATGAGACAGTCATTTCAAATATTACAGGAGTAATTACTATAGCAATAAAACAGAAATGCACCTGTGCTCAGTATAACTGAAGACCTATGCCACATTCATTTTGTTGGAGTAGAGGAAGCTCTCTACTGAAAATAATTTAATTTTTTGAAATACATAATTAAAATGTATCACAATGTGTACACTTTTTATATATTACACTATTGATTCGCTCTTCTCCAGGCCATTCAATGTTTCAGATTTGATTCTTTCCTCTCCTTTATTCCCTACATTGCCTCTTCAGAGATCATTGGCAGATAGTTTTTAAGAAACTATAGTATCAATGTATTGTCGAAGGCTTTCATGGCCGGAATCACTGGGTTGTAGGTTTTTTCGTGCTGTATGGCCATGCCTCTAGACCAGTGGTTCTCAACCTGGGGTCCCCAGATGTTTTTGGCCTACAACTCCCAGAAATCCCAGCCAGTTTACCAGCTGTTAGGATTTCTGGGAGTTGAAGGCCAAAAACATCTGGGGACCCCAGGTTGAAAACCACTGCTCTAGACCATGGCCATACAGCTCGAAAAAACCTACAACAGCCCAACTTTAGTATCACTGAAGGGTCACATTTAATGTAATGCAGGCTGAGCATCTCTTATCCAGAATTCCAACGTCTGAAATACTCCAAAATTATCTCAGATTTGCTTTCTGATGATTCAATGTACACAAACTGCTTAATGCACAAAATCATTTAAAATATTGTTTAAAATTAAACTCTCTGAGTTTAATTGGACTTGTTGTTTTAAGTGTCCTAAGGTTATAACCTCAGCTGTTTCCAATTGGCTGCCAGTCTGCTACTGAGCACAATTCAAAGTGCTGACTTTAGCCTATAAAGCCCTGAATGGTTCCGGCCCAGCTTACCTGTTGGTGGGGATGAGAGTCAAGACCTTTTCAGTGGTGGCCCCTTGGCTATGGAACTCCCTTCCCAATGAAATCAGGTCAGTGCCCTCCCTCTTGGCCTTCAGAAAGAAAGTGAAGACATGGCTATGGGACCAAACCTTCGGACAGTAAATGAAGTCTTAAAAATGGATATGAAATATGTGCAATCAACAATTGGAATGGCTCTGGATTGTGATTTTGGATTGCCTGGTTTTAAATGTTGCTGCTAAGAGGTTTTAATTCTATGATTCATTAAAACACTGAAAAAACACAGCAGAAGGGAATTAAAAAGCCAAAAAAGCAAAATGATGCCACAGCACATGCGCAAAAGTGACTCCCCTGGCAAAGAAAACACACAATAGCATATCCACACTCTCTTCTGGACTACAGCCCCCAGCATCCCCTAGACCAGACCCAAATGCCCTGCTTCCAAGATGCAAGTTTTCTTCTCCTTGGATTTCTTTGAGAGCATCCCAATCCCTGCATATTCCCAATGTCCTATTCCTGGACTGAAACTTCCAGCAATCCTTCAGATAGATAGATTAGAGATAGATAGGTAGGTAGATAGATTGATTGATCAGGAGGACTGCTGGGAGTTGCAGTCCAAGAATAGGTAGAGAAGAAAGAAAGGGGGAAAAGAGGGAGGGAAAGAAAAGGGAAGGAAGAGGAAGAGAAAGAAAGGAAAAAAGGGAAGGAAGGAGAGAAAGAAGGGAGAGAAAGAGGGAGTGAAGGTTGGCCACAGCAACACGTGGGAGGTACAGCTAGTCTATATAAATAAAAATGTAATGTTCATTTGTGGGATTAACATAACTCAAAAACCACTGGAGGATTTGACGCCAAATTTGGCAGCAAGACACCTATTAACCCAAGGAGTGACCATCACTCAAAATTTTTTGAATTTTGTCATTTGGAAGTTGTACTTGCAGGGATTTATAGTACACATACAATCAAAGAGCATTCTGAACTCTACCAATGATGCAATTGAACCAAACTTGGTACACAGAACTCCCGTGACCAAAATAAAACACTAGAAGGTTTTGGTGGGCATTGACCTTGAGTTTTGGAGTTGTAGTTCACCTACATCCAGAGAGCACTGTGGACTCAGACAATGATGGATCTGGACCAGACTTGGCATGAATACTCAGAATTCCCAAATATGAACACAGATGGAGTTTGGGGGCAATAGACCTTGACATTTGGGAGTTGTAGTTGCTGGGATTTATAGTTAACCTACAACCAAGGAGCATTCTGAACCCCACCAACGATAGAATTGAACCAAACTTTCCTCACAGAACCCCCATGACTAATAGAAAATACTATGTTTTCGATGGTCTTTGGCAACCCTTCTGACACCCCCTCGCGACTCCCCCCGGGGTCCCATCCAGTCCAACTCCCTTCACCAGGGCAAGAAAACATAACCAAAGCCCTCCTGACAAAGAGCCATCTAGCCATAGATATAGATATATTTTATTCACACACACACACATACATATGTATATGACAGATATAGTATCAAAGATTTGAAAGGGACTCCTAAAGAAAGACAATGATATGTTGCATGTTCCAGAGTAAGCAAACCAGACCATCTCTACATCAACACTGAAAGAAACAAGCAAAAAATACTGTTTACCCACAAGCATCAAGAAATTACATATATTAGAAACCAACACTTACTCGTTACTTTATTTTCCAGATAACCAGTTTGGGCCACAGCAACGTGTGGCAGGAGACAGCTAGTATGGTAAATGAATAAATAAAGTTGCCATATGAAAAGGAAAACAAGCTTCCTATACCCCTAATAGCTGTATAGAAGACAGAATTTCAGCAGGTTACTTACTGGCAACCTCATCATATGGGGGAAGTGTCGCCACCCAGCTTTCCCCCATTGTCCTCAAGACAACACAGGAAGGCTCTCGTGATGCCACAGTGGTGGCATATACTGCTTCCTCTTCCTTTTGCCAATGGAGCCCTGTCAGAAATGCACGTGCATCGTGTAATGGGCTGTGTTGGAAAAGAGAAGAGCAACCGCCATACAACAGGGAAAGGAGCCCATCTGATGAGGTCGTAAATCTCCTCTTAAAGGTACAGAAGTTCCAGCCTATTTTTCATGTGGCCATGCTTCCATGTAAGCATATGTCTGCTTTCATTCAATTATGTTTATATATTTGCTATTTATAAATTTCATTTGCATCATCTTATTTATACTTTTCAGCTGCACAATGCTATTTAAAGATTTTATATTTTACAACATGTTAAAAACAAATTTTGTTTACAAAAAAAATTCCCCATGTTTCCTAATTATAAAAACTTGGAAAAAGCCTTATTTGAGAGAATTTTTAAATCACACATTGACAATCTACCCCGGAAAAACTAAGTTAACTACTATCAATTACACAAAGAATGGATCATCTTATTTAAAAACAGTTCATGGAGCGGCCATGATTTGTAGCGAGATTTTGCTATAGACTGTAAATTTCCCATCGATGTGATCTAACCATCCAGTTAAACTAAAAGAGAGCTTGTCACTTTGATTTACTGTCTTTCTTACATAAGCACTATATCTCCCACTTTGCACAGTAAAGCAAAGAAGCTGCCAACCCTTCTTGGCAGGGAAATTACAGTGCTGTGAAGTTAGAAATAGGTTTACAAGGCAGATGTCCCAGAGGCATTTGGGAATCTTTCCTCTGGGTTTCAAAGTTGGATAATCATAAATACACACAGAAAGATACAGAGCAAGGCAAGAACTTCATCTCTGGTTGAAACCCTATTCAGTACACACATGGCCTCAGAGACAAGATTTTGTATTGTACAATACTTACCCTTTAGGCCCCTGAGACATTCAGATAACAGAAGACCACCATCAGCAGCTGCCCTCTTTCCAAAGGTTTGTTTACTGAGAGACTAATGGAAAGGATCCTGGAAAATCTGCCCAGCCTTAGTCAGCTGCTCCCTTCCACCAGGGTAGGTGAGGACAAGAACCTTTTGCTGGTTGACACAGGTGGAGCCTTGCTTTGATCTTAGTGGAATTTGAAAACAAAGCTTCAAAGCTGGGAAGGAAAACCTTCAAAGGTGTAGTAGTTGTTGTTTTTTTTCTGTTGCAGCTAAAACACCCTATATCCTGCAGTACCTTCAGGACTAACATCTATCTATATATATAAATTTGTTAGGGGCATCCAACGGAGAAACAAAACTCAAAAACCCCCCAACGAAACTTAACCAAAGTTCCCATGCCCATAACACAACCCACAAGGTACAAACATATCTACTCAAAATGAAAAACAACACAACAACACACTCACAAAACGGCAAAACAACAAAACTCAAAAATCCCCCAACGAAACTTAACCAAAATCCCCGTGCCGATAACACAACCCACAAGGTACAAACATATCTACTCAAAATGAAAAACAACACAATACACTCACAAAACGGCAAAACAACAAAACTCAAAAATCCCCCAACGAAACTTAACTAAAATCCCCGTGCCCATAACACAACCCACAAGGTACAAACATATCTACTCAAAATGAAAAACAACACAATACACTCACAAAACGGCAAAACAACAAAACTCAAAAATCCCCCAACGAAACTTAACTAAAATCCCCGTGCCCATAACACAACCCACAAGGTACAAACATATCTACTCAAAATGAAAAACAACACAATACACTCACAAAACGGCAAAACAACAAAACTCAAAAATCCCCCAACGAAACTTAACCAAAATCCCCGTGCCCATAACACAACCCACAAGGTACAAACATACCTACTCAAAATGAAAAACAACACAACAACACACTCACAAAACGGCAAAACAACAAAACTCAAAAATCCCCCAACGAAACTTAACTAAAATCCCCGTGCCCATAACACAACCCACAAGGTACAAACGTATCTACTCAAAATGAAAAACAACACAACAACACACTCACAAAACGGCAAAACAACTGAGCATGCGCATTGGCGCCCAGCCGCAAGTTCCCTGGCGCGCGCACATGGCCTTCCGGCCAACGTTCCCTCTGCGGAAACCATGCCCACTCCAAGCCCCGCCGCGCCGCTTCCCGCACACACACACCCCCTGCCGCACACACACACACAACCCCACGCTCCATCACTCCCCCCGCCGCCGCGCACACACACGCAACCCCACTCCCCCTGCCGCCACACACACACACGCAACCCCACGCTCCATCACTCCCCCCACCGCCGCACACACACGCAACCCCACTCCCCCCGCCGCCACACACACACACGCAACCCCACTCCCCCGCCGCCGCACACACACACGCAACCCCACGCTCCATCACTCCCCTGCCCCAATCTTACCTCCTTTTACTTCACGCCACCTCCAAACCCCACCCCGCCCCTTCCCGCCCTGTCAAAATCTAGGAAAGACAGGAAGGAAGGAAAGAAGGAAGAAAGAGAAAGGGAGGTAATGAAAAAGGGGGAAGGAAGGAAAGTTAGAGGAAGAAGAAAAGGAAAGAAAAGGAAAGATGGAAGGAAAGAAAAGAGAGACAGCAGAAGAGAAAGAAAAAGGGGGAAGGAAGGAAAGAGATAGAGAAAGAAGAGGAGAAGGAAAGATGGGAAGGAAGGAAGGAAGGAAGGAAGGAAGGAAGGAAGGAAGGAAGGAGGGAGGGAGGGAGGGAGGGAAAAAGGAGAGAAAGAGGGAAGATTGGCCACAGCAACACGTGGCAGGTAAAGGTTGTTATTTCTATTATTATTATGCTATTATTCCTATTAGACCCTGGGGGAATGGGAGAGGTGTCAGGTCCCGGAGGCAATGCATTGCATTATTGTTATTGTTATGATGGTGGTGAAATAAGAGGAAATAAAAAGTGAAAGAAGGAAGCAAACAGGGAGGGAAGAAAGGCAAAGGAAGAAAGGGGGAGGGAATGAAGGAAAGAGAGAAGGATGAAACCAAGTAGTGAAAGAAGGAAAGAAAGAAAGAGGTAGAGAAGGAAGAAAGGAGAGAAAGGGGGAGGAAAAGGGGGAAGGAATAGGTAGGGACCTCTCTTTCATAATAGTCCATATATCTACCTCAACTTTGATAAGTTTTACTATAGGCCACAGCAACGCGTGGCAGGGCACAGCTAGTATATATATATTAGGCTTGGGTAACCATGGAAAAATTTCGTTCTAAACTCGTTTCGTTTTTAGAGGGGCCCTTGTGTTTCGTTTTTTGAAAGAATTCCGAAATTTTCCTTTAAAAAAGTTCGAAATATACGAAATTTTGTAAAATTACGAATTGATTCGTTAATGGCGGATGCGATTGCGCAATATGCTAAAAAAAACCCTCCAAATGGGACAGGGGGAACTTCTGAAGCTTCCCTCTCCCTCTGTTGTTGACTGTTGGTGTGATAATTTATTTTTTATCACTGATAAAACAAACAACAACTATAAAACTTGCACCAGACATACGGAAATAATTACAAAACAATTACGAAACAATTTCGAAACAATTTTGAACCAATTACGAAACAATTACGAAACAATACGAAATAAATTGGAAAAATTGTTTCGATTTTTAATTACTCCTCATAGTAGTCCTGCATGGCTCAATATTGGATCATAAGTTAATTTAAATACAAATTAATAACGAATTCTGAAATTAACGAACGAAACCACCCAAGCCTAATATATATATATATATATATATATATATATATATATATAGCAAGAGCATGAGCTTTCCAGGATTTAAACCCACTTCTTATGATGTAATAGAGTATAGTTGAAGGGATTCATATGTGTACACTTTGTTCAAGGTTTTCTATACTTTGATCCAGTCATTAATCAAAATGGAGACTTCAATCAAGAAATCAGAAAAAAAGACAAACCACCTCACCATACGGGCAAAATTGCTCATCCTACAACAGTTTCACATCACTTCAGGGATGGAGCCTACTGGATCCCATCAGATGATGTAGATCTACTTTTGACATGGCTCTGTTGCTGAAGTGAGCTGAAACTGTCATAAGAGAACAATAGGGGGTTGCACTCTGGGACAGGATTAATCCTCTGACTTTAAATACTACATGTTGAATAGAAACAAACAATCCTTTTATTGTATTGTCGAAGGCTTTCATGGCTGGAATCACTCAGTTCTTGTGGGTTTTTTTGGGCTATATGGCCATGTTCTAGAGGCATTTCTCCTGACATTTCGCCTGCATCTATGGCAAGCATCCTCAGAGGTGAGGTCTACTGGAGCTGGGGGAAAAGGGGTTTATATATCTGTGGAATGACCAGGGTGAGACAAAGGGCTTTTGTAAGTTGGGCTAGGTGTGAATCTTTCAACTGACCACCTTGATTAGCATACAATGGGCTGCCTGTGCCTGGAGCAAACTCTTCTTGAAAGGTGATTAGATGTCCCTGCCTGTTTTTCTCTCTAGATAAGTAAAAAAAACAGTAAAGCAAAAAGCACTTTAAAGAAATGGGTAAATCCAATTAGGTAAGAAGATAAGCAGGAGCAAATTAGTCCAAGGTAGAGTTCAGCAAAGTCCATAAAGACAAAGTCCACACAACTCTAATACAATCCAGAAAATCAGGAATAAATTGATCCAAGGCTTGGGTAAGCAATCATGAAATCCAGGAATCAAAACCATGAAACAAGAAAAATCTTAGGATTAATCTTTAAAGCAAGGCTTCCATGAACAATAACAAGAACTTGGCCTGATTCTGAACGATGCTTCATCTGACTACACATCCCAAACTTGAGACTTTTATCCCCTTGTTAGCTAGGTCACTAGCGGTCAGAAATTGGTTTCTCTTTAATTGAGGCTTTGTTACTGTTTTCTGTCGAAGCCTGGCAGAGCGCCGAAGCCATTGGTCGGCTCTCCTGTTTTGACTAATCTCTTCTTGTCTATCTCTGGGCTCGTTATCTACTTGCTTGTTAACTTTTGCAGCTGGGCCAGGTGCCAAGCTATTTTCATGTTCTCTCTCATGAGAACTCTCTGGTAATAATTCAGAAAGCACACCATCATCCTCATACTCCTCAGGGATATTCTCAAGGGAAACTACAGGAATCTCCTGATCATTCTCTGTATCAATATCATTGAGCAAACCATTGTCACCTTGAAACTCATCTTGAACCTCATTAGCATCATTCCCCACATCCAAAGCACCCTGATCCTGAAGCACAATCACAGGCTGAACTCCAACAGGTTTGGCGGCAACACTTCCCTTTATGGGATGAGGTCAGAGGTGATGTCGAACTACAGATTCCCTATGCCCCACGCTGGATTCATTGTGATCCATGACAAGCACTCCCCCTGCTATCACCCGCAAGTTTGACCTCAATGTGATGAGTTCCTAAGACTTAACAGATAAGTGATGAAAGAAATAGACAATATCCAGAAGTGTAAAGATAGATTACTTAAGTGAATACTAATGTTAGGATGGTTCATACCAAAGAAATTTCTCTTTTAGGCATTGGATTGGGAAAATCATATGCAAAAGTTATTAACTATCATACAGTATGATGCCTTATCCATACTTTTGATAGCCATGTTTTCATTTATCCATGCTGCAACTGTTCCCCCAACCCACCCCAGAAGTTTTTTGTAGGCCTCCCTAGATCCTCCAGTGCTATGTTTTGGTATGATTCTGGCCCAAGAACAGTTAAAATTTAGAGTTCACTATTATCAATGCTTTCAGGTTTCCATGGGGGTTTTGGAATGTATCCCTTGAGGATACAGAAATCATATTGTACTGTATTTATACTTTTTCCCTATAATGCTAACTCATCTTCAACTATTCCTAAGAACTATCCACATTATAAGTCACCAAAAATATTCATAGTGATTCTGAATATGTATCCAAATGAATCCCATTGAGTTCAAATGGATTTACACTCATGCAAGTTTATAGTGGATTGCAAACTTGGATATAAAGGAGAAAAGATTCAAATGATTAATCTGGACTGAAATGATACTGATTACTTCAAAGATAAGGCATAAAGCAGTGTTATATGTCTAAACCAAAGAAGACAAATGAAAATGTATGAAAATATTGCTCTTGCCTTCTCCCTTCTGCACAATTCCTCCTTTTCTTTTATTGTGTTGCTGTGGCAACCCTGCCTACAGAGCTAAATTTTTAATGCAGATGCACCATGAATCAGTATTGTTAGCAGTATAGACAATATTGTATCTCAACTTTATCTGTCCTTTTTGAAGTGCTCAGTGTGAAACTTGTGAAGTGGTCAGGTTGTTGAACAAGTGAATAGCTTTTGTTGCAGTTAAAAATGGCTACATATAATGCATCAATGAGAGTGGAGTCAAGATGGTTACCCCATTCTGTCTGTAAACAATGGAAATTTTCTCTACTGTCCTTCTATTGAGATCATAACTGGAATCACAATTGTGTCACCCTCCAAAAGTGGTTGAACTGAAATTCCAAGCTAGTCTACAATGGTGGAAGTTTCAGAGGGATGCGTCATTCTCACCCCTGGTATACAAATTGGACTCATAATGGGCTCACCAGAGATATGGGTTTATTTTCTCTGAAAATTGAGGAAATAATAACCCTATTGAAAGGAAGGGTGGACAATAAAGCTATGTCATGTCGGTCATGGCAATGGTGGTTTTTCTTCCTGGCAGGAAAGTCAGCTAAATTTGACCTGTACAATACAGTTGTTGCTTCACATTTGCAGTTTTGACTTTTAAGGATTTGGTTGTTTGCAGATTTGATTGACATGCTCTTTCAAGGAATCTCTAGGTCCTCCATAATTATTTTATGGTCAACTCTGTCTGATTGAAGGGTACCCCTTTAGTTAGGCACCCCAAGGCGTAGGTGAAGCAAAATCTTTATTCAAGTGTGGCCACACAGGGAGAAACAGCCAAGACCAGTGTCTTCAAAAAAAGCTGTCTCTGACATTTGGATCTTTCAGTCACCTTATATACATGTCTTTTCGCTGTGTCATGGGCACACACCTCTCTTATCGGATCAACCATTCAAAAACATGTTTTTCTCATATTTTGCCACTTCAGTGTCTCTAACTGATAACCCTCTACAAACTACGTAAACACACACATTATTGTTACAGATAAGCATTTTGGGTGTTAACCCACCCTGGGTCCTCCCTGGACGTACATGACAATAGAGCATCTTATGTCTTCTAGATACATTACCTCCTCTTGGCTTTTGGTCTTCTGCAGGGCAGAGGAGAGGGACAAACCCCTCTTTAGGTTTGCATTTCAGCATTTAAACACTTCTAAGTTCTGTTAACCCTTTCATGATCATGCTGGAGTACCTACAGATTTCTAGAAAGGACACCACTTTAGGAATCCTTAGGTCTTCTAGTGCGATTCTATGTATGTTCAGCTTCTAGGGGAAATCAATCATATAATCCAGTGTAGAATCACATCACCCTACATGTTTCCACACAACACATGCAGGCTGATGCAAGTTAACTTAGGGTACACCACCTAATATTGCATTCTGAGTTTTAAAAAAACATAGGAAAAGTCCAGATTATGCTCCAGGATCCAGAATTTCCTTTGTGATGGGAAGTGGGAACAGTTATCCCAGATCCCTATGCAGGATCAAGGATTGTGACCCTATAGTCATTGCACACTCCCCGAATTCAGGCAACCTAGGGTGGCATGGTGGCTTCCCCCCTCCTTGTCCCCAGCACCCCTATCTAGCCCTTAAAATGCAGAAAATGTAACTGGCTTTTCTGGCTTGAGCTGAGGTCAGGGACCGGAAGCGGGGAAAAGCAAGCGGAGGAAATTCCTTCCTTCTCTGGTTTAAAACTGGCTTCTCTGGCTTCAAAACTGGCTTCTCTGTCTTGAGTCAAGGCCAGGAAATTCCTTCCTTCTCTGGTTTAAAACTAGCTTCTCTGGCTTGAGCCGAGACCAGGGAGCAGAAGCAGGGGAAAGCTGAATCATTTCCAAATCACTTCCTGAGTCGTAACAAAAATCGCGGAAAAAGCTTTGGAAAGGCAAAGGGACTTTCGGTTTGTAAAAAAGCTTCGATATTGCTTCAAAAAGGTAATTTTAACAAAATTATTACAAGCAACGAGTTATCCGACATGACTCTATTCATGCCTACTTGTACTCACGAGACCAGCACCCAAGGTTTCACTTACTCACATATGACAAAACATGTCCTTTTTACAAATGTTCTAGGCCCTCAAGGTGATTCTATTGTATGCTTCCACTAGAACATATGAGAGTCACATTGCACAACCTAGCAAATCTCTAGAGAGTACATTTCTCTAGGAATTGTCTGGGTCCTGCAAGGTGACTGTATGGTAACCTCTACCATATGTTGTTCCTTTCAATAGGGTTGTTATCCAGTTTCCTGTTTCTACAGTAAGTTCAGGAATGCATTCCTTTGGTTATGGAGATCATACTGTATAACAGTAAATTGTTCTCATCTATCACTGAAGCCAAAGGTCAGAAAAAGGAAGGTTCATATTCGCTTCAGTAACCAGAAACTAACAAGAATGAGACCAGAAATGCCATTCAGTCAGTTATGGATACTATGGAACCAGCTATAAATACTGCTTTTCAGGGATTGTGCAAAACATTACATTGCCTGGGGCAAATAATAGATGGTTGTCCTTTGAAAAGTTAAATTTTGAATTACTACTCCCAGGATTCCCCCAGGTAATATGATCTAAGTATAGCATGTTTAACTATACATTAACTTTTGTCATGTCAGGAGCGACTTGAGAAACTGCAAATTGCTTCTGGTGTGAGAGAATTGGCCATCTGCAATGATGTTGCCAAGGGGACACCCGGATGAATTGATGTTTTTATCATCCTTGTGGGAGGCTTCTCTCATGTCCATGTATGAGGAGCTGGAGCTGATAGAGGGAGCTCATCCTCCTCTCCCCGGATTCGAACCTGCAACCTGTCGGTCTTCAGTCCTGCCAGCACAGGGGTTTAACCCACTGCGCCACCGGGGGCATCCTATACATTAACTATAAGGCATGGAGATAATTTTTTCAGTTAAGAATGCCATAGACTGGTTAGTAAATACACACATACAGAGAAAGCACTAACTAGGAACTCAGGCCAAAACAGCAGATGTTTTAGGCCAGTCCAGAGCAAGTCCAAGCCCAGCATGGCTCAAATGGATGGAACAGCGGGAAGAAGATGACTTATTCATTTTCATGTTGCTAAGACATAATTTTTTTTTTCAAAAAATTAAAACACCGCAAATTCTTTATCTTCTTCACAGCTTTGCAATCTGGATAACAGATGCGCCTACCAGCAATTTTATCACTCATTCAACTATTAGTCTTCCCTTCACTGCCTACTCAGAGTCAAAAAGACCTATCATTTGTTTTGTTTCATTTTTTTAAATAAATGACGCATACACATTTTTGTTTACTCTGTATGATTCCTTTTTGTTTTAAAAAAGGTGAGAGACAGATAGATCAACAGACAGCTGTTTCAGGGAAGATAAGGCTAGAGAAGTTGGTTTATGGTGGCTGTTACAGGTAGTAGCCAATAAGCATCCTCTAGAAGGGGATATTCACCCTTTAAGAACCCAGTTCTGAACAAAGAAAATATGTTTGTTACAAAAAGCTAATCTGTCTTCAGGAATCTCAACATACAGAGATCTTCTTGAGTACAATAGAGATAACAACATCTGGACCCTGAAACCTCAAACAGAGCTGATAGAAAGTATAGGGAATATCACATGGTTACAATATTACCAGATAAATGAAACATTTAAACAAGACCAAAAGATAGGATTCGAAAACAAAGACACAATATGGGATGAAATATTAAAATTAGAGAAGAAAACTATAACAAAAATACATAACCAGCTGCTGGAATGAGAAATGGAAACCGAGGGGGTGAAAAACTGCATGGTCCTGTGGGCTAAGAACTGTGGTAGAGAGATAGGGCTCCAGGAATGGCAAAACATCTGGAAAAAAATTAAAATACACTTATTCAACCCAGCTTAAGGAGAACTGGCTCAAAAGCTTCCACAGGTGGTATATGACACCACAAAAGCTAAGCTTAATGTACAAGGACTACAAAACATCTGTTGGAAATGTAAGAACTTGGTGGGAAGTTACTTCCATATGTGGTGGACATGCCCAGTAGCATCTAAATTTTGGAAAGACATAAAAGAAGAATCCCAAAAAAATCATTAAAAAAGAAATACCTTTTAAACCAGAGATCTTCTTATTAGGCCTAACCGAAAAAGATTTAAAACTAGAAAAAAATGAGGATATTATTCTCACCTACATAACAACTGCGGTGAGACTCACGTATGCAAAACACTGGAAAGAAGAACAGAAGCCCACATCCGAACAATGGCTTGAGAAACTCATGGACATCAAAGATATGGACAAACTAACATTCTACTTGAAAAAAAGCTCAGGGAAACCATCAGCTAAAATGGACTGGAAAGCAGTGGAAGAATATGAGAAAAAAAGGGAAGAAGAAAGAACTGCTCAGAGATCGTGAGAGGGAGAATAGAAAGGAAAACGACAAAAATTAAGGGTCAAAAAGTTAGTAGGATCCCACCCTCAAGCAAAGAGGAGAAAAGGGAAGACTACAAGTAACAATTATTCTAACCGATGGAATACAAAACGGAAGTCAAATTTTAAATTGTGTATAACAATCGCTTATACTTGTATTGTCTAATGTCTGTATGTCTGAATGTTTGGTGGATCTATGTATATTTATGTATTTATGTATGTCTTAATATTTGGAAAATTCAATAAAGATTGATTTTTTTAAAAAAAGAAATCTCACATTAGTAGGTTTATACCAGTGGTTCTCAACCTTCCTAATGCTGCAACGCCTTTATACAATTCCTCATGTTGTGGTAATCCCCAACCATAAAAATATTTTTGTTGCTACTTCATAATTGTAATTTTGCTCCTGTTATTAATCTAAATATCTGATATGCACGATGTATTTTAATTCACTGGACCAAATTTGGCACAAATACCCAATATACCCAGATTTGAATACTGATGGGGTTGGGAGGGATTGATTTTGTCATTTGGGAGTTGTAGTTGCTGGGATTTATAGTTAACCAACAATACAGAGAGCACTCTGAACTCCACCAATGATGGAATTGAACCAAACTTACCTTAAAAACAAAAGAACCAAAGAACAAAATCACACCAAATTTGGCAACAAAACGTCTCACAACACAAGGAGCGACCATCACTCAAAAATTATGATTTTGTCATTTGGGAGTTGTAGTTGCTGGGATTTATAGTTAACCAACAATACAGAGAGCATTCTGAACTCCACCAATGATGGAATTGAACCAAATTTGGCACACACAACTCCCAGGACCAACAGAAAACACTGGAAGAGTTTGGTGGGCATTGACTTTGAGTTTTGGAGTTATAGTTCAGATACATCCAGAGAACACTGTGGACTCAAACAATTATGGATCTGGCCCAAATTTGACATGAATACTCAATATGCCCAAATGTGAACACTGGTAGTGTTTGGGGAAAATAGACCTTGACATTTGGGAGTTGTAGTTGCTGGGATTTATAGTTCACCTACAATCAAAGAGCATTCTGAACCCCACCAATGATAGAATTGGGCCAAACCCCACAGACAACCCCAATGACCAACAGAAAATACTGTGTTTTCTGATGGTCTTTGGTGATCCCTCTGACACCCCCTCATGCCCCCCCCCCCGCAGGGTCCCAACCCCCCAGGTTGAGAAACACTGGTTTATACAATCATAGAAATCAAGTTGAGTAGATCATGAAAGATTCAAAATGGATATTCTTTAGTGGTGCAAAATTTTAACTCAAATCTAAAATGAATTAAATGTATTGGGAAGTGTTGAATAATTTAAAAATATTAACCCTTATCAAATATAGAATTTGACTGGACAATGTCTCGTATTTGGTAAACTGAATAAACTGGATCTTCTGTTTGCTTTGTGGATGCGTATTTTCCTATCTGCTATGGAGAGCTGTGTGGATATTTGGAGGAGGGGAGGCTTTGTTACTCGAATGTGGGAATTTTTACACTGCAGTTTTGTCTTTAGAATGGCTAAGCCAGTTATTCCCAAACTAGTGTCTACAGCTTAAGGATGTTAAAAAGGTAAATGTTTCTCTGTGACATTAAGTCTAGTAGTGTCCAACTGGGGTGGTGGTGCTCATCTCCATTTCTAAGCTGAAGAGCAGGCATTGTCTGTAGGCTCCTCCTATGTCATATGGCTGGCATGACTACATGGAGCTCCGTTACTTTCCCACTGAAGCGATACCCATTGATATTTACTCATATTTACATATTTTCAAACTACTAGGTTGGCAGAAGCTGGGGCTAACAGAGGGAGCTCACCTCGCTCCCCGGATTCGAACCCCCTATCATTTGGTCAGCAAGTTCAGCAGCTCAGCGGTTTGACCTACTGCACCATCAGAGATTTATTCTTTCAACATACATTGAACAATTTAAACCATTTTCTCCCCACTACACAAGAATATAGTGGTTTCCACAAACCTTTATTTGATAATATTTGATAATTTGCCCATTAAGATCTTATTTTAAATTAAGTGCTTTATTTTTTTATTTAGAAAACACTTTTTGTTACAAACATTTTTATACATAGCACCCCCACATTTCTGCAGAAAAAGCAATGCTTTTATGGAAATACATTTACCAAGAAAAAATCTAGAAGTGCAAAAAAACCTTGTGGTTCTTGCCCATTTTCTTGGTGGAGTGTCTTGATGTTTGATATGTACTTTATTTGTTAAGGAGGAGGAAATGGAAAATATTCTAATCATCTGATGTACTAGACTGCACCTGCAACATCTGTCAATGATTGCATTGTAAAATATCTGGAAGAAGAAGGGGTGATCTAAGTATTTGCATATTCTTTGGCTAACACAACTTAGTGGTGTATGATAAATACATGCAGAATGTTTAAAGCTAAGCTGCTTATGATATTAGTCAGTCATTTTGGGTTGTTCCATTTGAAAACTGCTTCTCGTATATTTGGACCCTTCTAGACCATTACTGCATTTGCACTTTAGTGGCATTATTTCCTGTGTTTACTTTCTCAGACATTAAGCATGATGATACCATTTACACCACACTGTTTGTTCCGCTTCCTGCTCCATGATGGGTGTTTTTTAAAAAGAGAGAGAGATGAAGAAGTCAGGCAAGTATAAAAACATTCATATCTAAAGATCTTTCTGTGATAATGGATAGGGAAAGTAAGAATAAGACACATTTTAGAAAAATTGTAGCTAAAACATATAAATGTCTGTGGTTAAAATATGATTAAACTGCCTTTCTGTTTTAAAACCATTTAAAACTTCATTTTAAAAGCAAAGAATGGAAGTATGGCACACAGGAAAAATGCTTTTCTTGTAAAATAATCAGTTCACAAAAGTCTGCTGAAACAGAAAAGTGTCTACACCTGCTAATAAAAGGACAAGGAGGAGGAAGCCAGCCCAGTCAAGGGAGTTGAGTCTGGGAGTACCCCTGAGGTCTCATCTACACTAACTGTGCTGGTATGGCTGTACCAGGAGCTCCAACTTCTTTTCCTTTCTATTGAGTGTTTGCATGTATTCCAAAGTTCCATGCATTTTGCAATAAGTGGCTTCCCTTGGTTTGCAATAATAGGGCCAATTACCCATCAGTTATCATTATGTTCTTTAGTTCCGCCCCTTTTTCTGGGTTAAAGAGGGAAAAGGTGGACCTCTAGTTCAGTTCACACAGAGAAGCCTTTCGTACAGGATGTGAATAAGTTTCACCTGTAGAAAGCTTCGTCTTTTACAGCTTTGCTGGGGGGATCCAGTCCCACAGCTCTAATGTCTTGTTGTATTGCTATTGTATTGTTTTCTGCTTAATCTGTTTTTATTTGCTAGGTATTGTATTGTTGTATTGTGTGGGCTTCGGCCTGTTGTAAGCCGCATCGAATCCTTCGGGAGATGCTAGCGGGGTACAAATAAAGTTATAATAATAATAATAATAATACAGAGAACTACAGTATAGCCTTTGTTGGGGAATTTAGTTCCACAACTCTATAGCCAGCCTTCGCTGGGAATTGAAAGCCTTCTTTCCTCTTGGAAATCTACTAAAGGACTGTTTGGTAAGGACCACTCGTGGCAGCCATAACACAATTTGGACCGGGTGTAGTGGCTCACACCAGCAGAGCTTGTTAGATTGCCCAAGGAGGGGTCAAGGATTTCCCTTGTAGAAGGAAGAAACAGTTTATTAAGAAAGTTGACTGTCCCTTGTGGACAAGATTTGAGCAAGCCACCAGTGGATTCAAAGCCTTGAAGTATTTGTTTGATTTATTGAAGATTTAAGCAACAATAAAACTTTGTTGAATTTTTTAAGTCTTTGAAAGAGCTTTGTGTGGGAAAATCCGAAGGGCCTCTCAGCTGAGGCACCCCGGCGTCCCGTTGGGCATTCAGAAAACACGTCCTGTCTACAGATTCTTTCACAGGCCCAGCGCATGACAGCACACTAACCATATAATCCAGTTTCTGAATGCAGATTATCTCTGTTAAGCCAAATTATTTGAGTCTACACTACCATATTTATATACAGTTTAAAGGAGATAATCACATTCAGAAACTGGATTAGATGGTAGTGTAGACGGGGCCTGAGAAGTCCCTTTCAAGAGTTTGCACTAAACTTGCCTTTGAGGGTGGTGAGATTGAGACAAGCATCCCTACCAAAGATATTAGAGTTTGGCCAAGACAGCTTACAAGACACAGTCCTTCATATAGTGTAGACCGCACTGTCTAGAACTTTACAAGTTGTAACCAACATTTTGAATTGTGCTTGGAAATGAACTGGCAGGTGGTGAAATTGTTTGACTTTTGTTCCCTGGCACCAGTCTCAGTTACAATCTGACCGCAGCCATTTGGACTAATAACATACAGCATGTTGCTATGATGCAAGGAAGCACATTTGAGGCAAGAAAATGTGTGCTGGCTAGTGTAACAAATCTTCACAGTCACATGCGACGATAAACAAAGAAAGATCAATTGTAAAATGGTAGAAGCCCAAAGTTGTGGCAAGGAAGCATGAAGTGAAGCAACAGAAGCACTACTTTCTTCATACTGTACTCATTCCAGACTCCCTCCCTCCCTCCCTTGAACTCCCTCTCTCTCTTCAGAAAGCCAAACATGCCAGGAATAAAAACCACATAAAATCAACTAACTCAAAGTTTCTCAAAGTGGACAGCAATCTCCCAAAGAAGACAAAGAAGAGCACAAGGCACACAGGCAGAGGCATGCAGGCAAAGGCAAGGAGACATGAGGCACAGAGGCTGCTCCCTTGAAGCACTGTACTTTTGCACTGGCATGCTATAAAAGATAGAGGCTTTATTTGGTAATAAATCCCAACCGCTGCAAACCAAATGTAAAAGGTAGGGACTATAAATCCCACCAGCTGTACACCACTTGTAATTGAATGTGGCTTCAGTGTTTAAAAACCCAAAATCAAAAGCTGTAATAAAGCTGGAACATTCTCCTGTCCGGAAAACCTTTTGAAAGAGCTCTGACACCCACCAAACTTAAAAGGAAAGTTAAACCCTTGGCTTACTTGAAGTATCTTAGACAAGAATGTGCTGGATTTGCACTCAGGCTTGTGTTCTGAGGTAACATTGAATAGATTACTCTTTTGAAATATACTCTGCCTTGCTGGAGGGTTCTCCCCTTTGCCCACCGACCCAGTCTTGGTCTTTGCTCTTTTTGTCCATGCTAAGCAACAAATGTATTTTGTTATTAATGGAGTAAAAGTAGAAATCATTTTTTCCTGTCTGAAATATTGAGGTTCTTGCAGTAACTCCCTGCTTCTAATTTTAACACGTTACCAGGAGACAAAACATTTCATTTGAAATCTAACACTTCAAGGATTAGCTGGTGTAGCTGTAAGCACCTCTGTCAAGGTTCTCTGCTGGCCAATTACAGGGTTTACTATCAACTTGAAGAACTAATACAAGTGGTTTGCTTTCCTGAAACATTACTACTCAGAATTTTTTTTTTTAAAAAAAAACTAAATAGAAATCCATTGCACATGGAAAAGCCATTTAAAAATTATCCTGGGGTCAAAAAAGATAAAGGATTGGATTTACTTTTTTAGGTTATTTTGTTATATATTCCATATATTGCTTACAGGCTAGGCTACAAAGTATGAATTCTTGTGAAACAGATCCTTGGTTTAACGGGATTTTGTCAATTGTTGTTTCCCCATTCTGTGCACACTCCATTTTTTTTTCTTGCAGCAATTTATTGACCCGATGCTAGAACACTTCCAAAAGTTTTAAAAAATAAACTGCAGTGTATTTTGCTCAAGTGAACATATGGTTCGAAAGGTAAATTTTCTCCTCTCTGAAATTTAAGTTGTAGTATATAGCCATTATGCTCACAAACTGTGGCATTATGGCACAGTGTGTTCCATTTTAAAAAGGAGCGAGATTAAGAAAAGAGAATAGAATTTTTGTTTCAACATATCTCAGAATTAAAAGGAATCCCACAGAAGCTTTGAATAAATGTTGCAGTTGGCATTGGCCAGAAAACAGTCCAGGACAACAAAAATATAAATTGGATATAAAAAAAATACTCCTGAGGACTACAACAACAAATACCTCAACCTCCAACAACTTCCTGACATTTTATGGGCATAGTTTATTTTTAAAACCTAACTTTAGTTGTGCCCATAGGATACACTTCTATATTCCGTACACTGATAAAAATATAATTCCAAAACACGTTTCAGAAGGTTTTAGAAGGGTTGCCCAAATACAAAAAAACTATCTTGAAGATTTTGTATTTTCTTCCACTACTGTAGAGGCAGCTACTAGGAAAAATACTTTAGTCCCAGTGAGTGAAGAATAGATTGGTGATACAGTAAGACCCTCGTGAAAGTGAAAAACCACATGTAGCAAAATTGCTTCCCCCACCCTTGAGATAATATATCTATAGGAATTTCTAGGTTTTCCAACACAAATCTGTGGTCAACTTTTGTTGGAAGCTGACCATAAATTCACACTGGAAGACTGTAAAGAAGGCTCTACGTGAATAAACAAAACTGTGGATAAGTGAAACCATGTACAGGCCAGTCCCTAAGTTACAAACATCTAACTCATAGTTAAGAGTGAGGTGAGGTAACAGGAAGAGAGAGAAATCTACCTCATGAAGGGAAAGTCACTCCTGAAAGAGTTATCAGGGGAAAGGTGTCTCAACTAAAGCTTTCTCACCAATTCTTGTTTTGGCAACAAGCAATTTTTTTTCAAAATCCAGTTATCACAGGGTCAAAAAGTGAGATGAAATCTTCTGAACAGGGGTACAGACAGCAAAAAACCCAAAACACATATGATCAACTAACCTAAAGTTCCTCAAAGCGGACAGCAATCTCCCAAAGAACACAAGAGCACAAGGCATGCAGGCAGAGGCATGCAAGCAGACATGAGGCACAGAGGCTGCTCCCTTGAAGCACTGTACTTTTGCACTGGCGTGCCCTCTGATGCTAGCGTGCCCTGTGGCTGCTCATATGGTAAAACACTGCTTCTATGTAAAAATGAAACCAGGGCCAAGCAAAGGCTTTTTGGAGGTGTATCAGGAGCCCGACAATAGCTACCATCCGGCAGAGTCATTGAATAACAGGACTGCCTTGCCTGATGAGGAAAGCCTTCGAGCAAGGACCAGTACAAGCTCTATTCCAAGCACTACGCTGTGAAGGAGAAGAATGAGACCAACAAGCGCTACCAACAGACAGCCACCCAAAAGCTCGTAAGTAGGGGCACTTGTTAGTCGAAGTCCCACAGTATTTTAATCCTATGTTGAACCTTGCATTGAGTCTTGGGGAGAGGTGGTTAAGAAATAAAACATCAGCAGCAGCATCATATAAGATCTTGCCCAGAAATTGAATACTGGCAGTAGGTCAGTAATTATGTAGAAAATTTGCTTCCCGCCCCGCTTGAGATAATATATCTATAGGAATTTCTAGGTTTTCCAACACGAATCTATAATTAAAAGCATAGAAATTATTGTAAAAATGGCTAAATAAAATATATTTAAAATTGAGTACAAGACATATGCAATTAAAACACTTACATGAATTAAATGTAAATTAAAGCCACAAGGCCTTATTACCTGTAAGCAAGAATGTAATACCCCTCCTGCTCCTATAACTTTTTTTCCATGTCAGGAGGGACTTGAGAAACTGCAAGTCATTTCTGGTGTGAGAGAATTTGCCGTCTGCAAAGACATTGCCCAGGGAATGGCAGGATGGGTTTTAATTTTTATGTTTTTACCATCCTTGTGGGAAGCTTCTCTCATGCCCCCACATGGAGCTGGAACTGATTTATTTATTTCCAATACTTCTATTCTGACCTTCTCAACCCCCGAGGGGGGATTCAGGGCAACTTACAAATCGGCCACAATTCAAAGCCTCAATATAATACAAATATAAACACAAATAGCAACAGTTTAAAATAGTAAATAAAAGAGTAAGTTAAAAACACATTAAAAACATTGTCATCAACCATATAGCTAATGTCAGCCTGGTTCAATATCCAAGGTGCTGTCATGCTTGCTGTCCAAAGGCCTGGTCCCAGAGCCATGATTTAACCTTCTTCCTAAAAGAAAGGAGGGAAGAAACTGACCTGATCTTGCTGGGGAGTGAGTTCCACAGATGTGGGGCCACCGCTAAGAAGGCCCTGTCCTTCATCCCCGCCAAGCGCACTTGCAAGGCTGCTGGGACCGAAAGCAGGGCCTCCCCAGACAATCTTAAGCTACGAGGCAGAACGTAGAGGGAGATACCTTCGGACAGGTAAGCTGGGCCAGAAACGTAGAGGGAGCTGATCTGCACTCTCCCCGGGTTGGATTCGAACCGACAACCTTCAGGTCAGCAACCTAAACATCAAGTCATCAGTCCTGCCGGCACAAGGGTTTAACCCACTGCACCACCAGGGGCTCCTAGAACTACGATCCCCAAATAACACCTTGCATGTTTGGTCCATTGGGGAATCCTTACATTTTGACAACCACAAGCTCTATTGCAGATCCAGGTAGCATATATAACTTCACTATATAAATGCAAGAAAAAATCTGAGAATGTTGCACTCCAGAACAGGAATAAACCTCTGACTTTAAAACACCACACATTGAGTAAGGAAAAACAATCCTTTTATTGAAAATAAGTAAAAGCAGCAAAATAGAAATGGCACTTTAAGGGGATAGATGAATCCAATTAGGTAAGAAGATAAGCAGGAACAAATTAGTCCAAGGTAGAGTTCAGCAATGTCTAAAGTCCAGAAGGCTCTAACAAAATCCAAAGAACCAGGCAACGTTGATCCAAGGCCTGAGGAGGTAATCAGAACAGACAAAAACCCAAACAAGAAACAAGAAATCTTTAAGCATGAATCTTCCAAGCAAGGCTTCTATGAGATGAGGACAAGAACTTAGCAGATTGTAAACAATGCTTCATCTGGTAATATTTTCCATGGTTGGAACTTTTAAACTTTTCCAAGCACTCAGAAACTGGTTTCGCTTTCCTTTAATGGCCCTTATCTGTTTGTGTTGAAGCCTGGCAGAGCGCCGAAGGCCTTGCTCGGCCTGTCTGTTTTTACTAATTTCTGCCCGCTATCTCTATGCTCATTAGTCTCCACAGGTGCTGAGTTGTTTTCAAGCCCTAAATTCTGGGAACTCTGTGGAAGCAATTCAAGGAGTAAACCATCATCCCTATACCCTGTAGGAACATTCTCATGGGAAACTACACTTGGAACAGATGCCTCTCTGTCATTCTCTGCATCAATATCACTGACCAAACCATTGCCATCTTGAACCTCATTTACATCATTCCCCACATCCAAAGCACTCTGATCCTGAAACACAATCACAGGCTGAACTCCAACAGGAGAAAATAATTAAGTGAATATTTGGCTCCAGGAAATAATTTGTTGAACAGTGTTAGGTGGCTGTTTTTAAAAGGAAGTCTTGCTTGAAGCAAGGATTTCCCCATGTGCCCTTTTGTGTAATGAGTACTATTTTTATCCATATTTCTTTGTATAATATATAACAGCAGTGTTTTAACCCACAGCAAATGCTCCACTGGCAGGAAGACTGACAGGATACTAAACTTTGATAGAGAAATTGGCCTCAGGAAAGTTAGAATCAGGTGTCCTAGGGCTGAAATGTGTTATATTCTCAAACAAAGTACAATATGTTCAAATACATTCTGAAATGATTTTTTCCCACACAACACTGCAGAGCAACATATAGAATACATCTCATGCAATCTGAACAGACTAGCGCTTGGAGGGCCTAAGGTGCCATTAATTCGAGAGTAATTATCCCCGAATTGTTCACATCAAGAATGGATGTTTAGGTAACAGAAATAAACATGCATGTGTGTGGCATCTGTCTGCTCCTCAAAGCTGGGTCATCATGACCTATCTATTTTCATCCTTCTGACTGTTGAGCAGAATTCAGAGTAAACCTCGTTTCAACTGCTCTTTGCCCAAGGGAATCCACCCACTGGCATTAAAAACATATAGGACTTAAATTATTTAACTACGGCTGCAAGATTAGTATATGTAAAGAATTAGAGACTGGAAGAAACCCCGTTAAAAGACCAATGGCAAATAGAAATAATAGATGTAATGAACATGGATGAATTGACTCAACTCCTAACAAGACATAAAGGAATACCAAGGGAAAAAAACAAATTGGCAACCATTTAAGAAATACATGAAAGAGGAGAAGAAAGCATAAATCATCTAAACACAAAAGAATAATGGAAATCGCATGCCTAAGAGACCAGTACAAAAGGGAGAAAGAATATGTAAATATATGCACTAGATACCTTTCCCCCCTTTCTTTTCTGTTCTTTTTTAAAGGAAGAATCGAAAGGAATGATATAACAAGCAAGGAGGAAGACGGGAAGTACAGAAAACTTAATATTTTATTTTTACACTAGTTTTCAATTTTTCCCCATTTTTCTTCTTTTTTCATTTTTTTATTCCTTCTTTTTCTTTTTACTGCATTTATCAAAAAGAACTTTAATAAAAATTATATTTTAAAAAATCATATAGGACTTGTGGTGAAGAAAGGTGGGACAGGACAAACCAGACAATACATTTGAGCTGGGTACAGGGAGCTGGGTACAGGGAGCGCACAACTCCCTTGCTGCACCAGCTCCACTGGTTGCCAATTAGCTTCCGAGCACAATTCAAAGTGGTGGTTTTAACCTATAAATCCCTATACTGTTCTGGCCCAGTTTACCTGTCCGAACGTATTCTCCCCTATGAACCATCAAGGATGTTAAGATCTTCTGGAGAGGCCCTGCTCTCGGTTCCACCACCTTTGTAAGAACGTTTGGTGGGAACGAGAGACAGGGCCTTCTCTGTGGTGGTCCCTCGGCTATGGAACTCTCTCCTGAGCAAGATTAGATCTGCCCCCTCCCTCTTATCCTTCAGGAGGCTAGTAAAATCCTGGTTATGGAATGAAGCATTCCCTGAATAATGGCTGAGACTGGTTACAGACCAAAGTGAGTGACCACATATGCGGACTGAGTTGAACATGATTTTACCTTGGAGATTTGGTATATATGTATTTTATCTATATGTATTTTAATCTTGTATTGTGTGATGTTTTAACTTGTCTTAGTAGGACTGAATCCTTTCTGTAAGCCGGTCTGAGTCCCTCTACGGAGGTGAGAAGATCGGGATATAAACGTTTTAAATAAATAAATAAATATGGGAGGTGGGATCTGGAAATAGGTGGCATGCACTTTCCCCTCACCTAAGTATCTCACATTCAATATATTTAATATATTTATTCTGCAGTTTGTCATGGGAAAATAAACATAGACTTAACTTGAAAGTTGCCCCAAGTCCCTTTGGGGAGATGGTGACGGGGTATACAAATAAAGTTATATTATTATTATTATTATTATTAACATAGCATACATTTCTGAACAAATCCCATTGGGAGTAAAACGTGTTAGTCATAAGGAATACCGTGACCTGGTAGCATGGTATGGTGAAGCTTTCCTTCTCCTAATCATGGGGCCATTTCAGGGCAACCAGATGTCACAGCACCTGGAACTGACATTGCAACTCACTGATAACAACCAGTTTCCTGGCAATGCACTTAAGCCTGGGGGTTTTGCTATCATTGGGTCAAGGTCGGATAAGCATAACAGTTACCAGTGCCCTGGAAAGGAGCAGATGGTGATAGGAGACACTCAATGAAGAAACGAGGACATAAGAAACAGTGTATTTGTGTGAAGTAAGCTGTGCAGCTAGGCCAGATGTGGGAGATTCCAGCAGCAAGAACAGCAGAGGAGAATTGGGCAGAGCTGTTGGGGACAGAGCAACACTCCTAAATGAGTGTGGGGCCAAGTGAATCATGGAATCACAGAGTTGGAAGAGACTGCAAAGCCATCCTTTCAAACTCTTGTCATGCAGGACAGGAACACCCAATCAAAAAAAACTCCTGATAGATGACCATCCAGCTTCTGTTTAAAAAATCCCAAAGAAGTAGATTCACCACACCTCAAGGCAACGTATTACACTCTAATGAATAGCTCTTGCCATCAGGACTTTCTTCCGATTATTTAGTAGAAACCTGTAGTTTGAATCTATATCTTATCTCTAGATCAGTGGTTCTTAACCTTTAGTCCTCCAGGTGTTTTGGACTTCAACTCCCAGAAATCCCAGCCAGTTTACCAGATGTTAGGAAGTGTGTAAGCTGAAGTCCATAACATCTGGAGAAGCATAGTTTGAGAAATTCTGCTCTAGAGAATCAGAAAACAAGCTGGCTCCATTTTCAAGGTGACAATAAAGCAGAACAGAGTGGTACTCTTCCCTTGATCTAAACATTATGCTCCTATTGATGCATTCTAGAATCACTTTGGCTTTATTTATTTATTATTATTATTATTATTATTATTATTATTATTATTATTATTTTGCTACTGCCACATCACACTGCTCTTACACTTGTGGTCTATGAAGATCCCAGGTCCTTTTCATGCATAGCGATAAATCTGCATTTAATTTATATATTAGCCATCCCCTGCTACATGTTGCTGTGGCCCAGTCTGTGTATATGTGTGTATATATTTGTGTATATGTGTATTTATGTTGTTATGTGCATGCATTGTAGTGCATTTTTTATTTTTTTGGCCTTTTAAGTCTCTTCCACTGTGTTTTTCAGTGTTTTTATGAGTGATGATCACTCATTCGCCTACTACGTGTATTGTGTCCAAATTTGGTGTCAACTCGCCCAGTGGTTTTTGAGTTATGTTAATCCCACAAATGAACATCACATTTTTATTTATATAGATATATAACCTAAGTGTAAGACCTTGCATTTCTCCCTGTTGAAAGTCATTTTGTTTGCTCTGTGATTTGTTAATGTCATTTTGGATTCTAATCCTGTTTTCTGGGGTATTAGCTAGCCTTCCTAATTTGGTGTCATCTACAAATTTGAGAAGCATGCTCTCACTGATAAAGAAGTTGAATAGTACTGGGCCTACTGGGCCTGTGGCATCCCAAGAGGATGAAGAGGAGCTCTAGGCCAGTTAACACATTCCCAATCCACTTAACAGTAGCATTGTCTAGTGCATATTTTACTAGTTTTTACTAGTTTATTTGCAAGAATATCATGGGGGACCTTGTCAAAGGTCTCAATAAAAGATACACTACAGTCACAGCACTCCCTTTGAAATGGCAGGGAAAATGTTTCAGGAAAAGAGACAAAGAGAGGTCCGGAGGTCTCAAAAGCACGGATTTTGTTTCCAGCTGGGACTCTGGTGAGGAGTTCTGTCCAAAAGCACCAGAGCAATGATATAGGCGTTGACTGTGGCTTTTATAGTCTCCAAATGCAAGCAAACAAAGAACATGCGTCTACATACATTGACATCATTCACTGCATCATCTTAGCATCATACAAATATCAAGTTCTACCTTCCAACATGCAAAAGGCATGTCTCTATGTATTTCTTTCTTGCAGCAGCTTACATCCATCAGTCAAGGCGCCTAACTTTGACCTGTCAGGAGGGAGAGGGGGCTCCTTTTACAGCCTAGTTGTACCAGTCTGTTGCCACTAGGACAGGATTATCTCTCTCCTGGAATGTATAGATAACATGCCCCCTCTTCAGCCCCTCTCTTGCTGTGCCTGGACAGCAGCTTGCTTGTCCGTTAGCATTCTTACTATACAGAGAGAACTTGATTTTTCTATACATTTCAGTGCTTATAAAGTACATACAATTTATACATAAATCAATATCTATTTTTCCAATATCTCCTCATCACCTTCATTTGTAGCTCTATCCAAAAAGAGTCTGCACTCCAAAGACTGACATACATCAGTGCAAACATACAGAAATATTATTTATAGGACCTCAACAGCAACAACAAAGGAAGCAAAAGACTTCTGCTGCCCCGAGTGTTCATTGGTCCTGATCGTGGCAGGCTAACAGTCTGCTTGACTGGGATGTGCTATTTGTCATTGTTGCTGATGGATCTCGGGTTTGGTGGGAATTTTAATAAAGTGTCATTGGTTTACTTGAAGGCTTGTGTCTGTTTAGTGATCTGCTAAGGTGAAGGGTGCAGATGGCTAGGAATGGCTGGATTAATGGGTTTAGAAGTGTTTTGATCTTTCTGTTTTGGTCAATACAATGGGTGCTGGCTAGGTAAACAAAAGGGTCTTCAGGGTGTTGGCAAATTCAATGGAGACCCCATTAGAGGGCTGCATAGTCGTCTATACTCTCCACATGACACAAAACTTTTAAAATATTCATCATCAGATTTGCTTAAGTTTTTGTTTGGAGCTAAAAACAAAACCCCATACATACCACAAAGGTTACACAAAAACAAGATCCACCCAGAGGAAAAGTGTTCCTGCCATACATCAAGGGAACCACTGACCGCATAGGGAAGCTGATGAGGAAACACAACATACAAACAATCTACAAACCCACCAAGAAAATCCAACAAATGCTACGTTCAGCAAAGGACAAGAGGGATCCTCTCACCTCTGCAGGAGTCTACCGTATACCATGCAGCTGTGGAAAAGTCTGCATAGGGACCACCAAACGCAGCGCCCAAACAAGAATCCAGGAACATGAAAGGCACTGCAGACTACTCCAACCAGAGAAATCAGCCATAGCAGAGCACCTGATGAACCAACCTGGACACAGCATTTTATTTGAGAACACAAAAATGCTGGACCACTCTCACAACCACCATGTCAGACTACACAGAGAAGCCATTGAAATCCACAAACATGTGGACAATTTCAACAGAAAGGAAGAAACCATGAAAATGAACAAAATCTGGCTACCAGTATTAAAAAATTCTAAAATTAAAACAGCAGAGAGAAAAACAGGCAGGGACATCTAATCACCTTTCAAGAAGAGTTTGCTCCAGGCACAGTCAGCCCATTGTATGCTAATCAAGGTGGTCAGTTGAAAAGATTCACACCTAGCCCAACTTACAAAAGCCTTTTGTCTCACCCTGGTCTTTCCACAGATATATAAACCCCTTTTTTCCCACCTCCAGCAGACCTCACCTCTGAGGAAGCTTGCCATAGATGCAGGCGAAACGTCAGGAGAAATGCCTCTAGAACATGGCCATATAGCCCGAAAAAAACCACAAGAACTGAGTACAAACACTGTTGAATAAGCAAGTCTGCAATGGAAGCTACAGCATCGCTAATGCGTCGTATGAAGTTACAATTGTTTTTCTGAATGTGATGCATCTGGAATTTAGGATATAGCCCTCTTTCTAAAAGTAGTTAATGTTTAATCCGCCTGACAACTTCTTATGTTTTGGACATCACGACCTTGTTACAAAAACATCTCTTGAATTTTTAATTTAATGGGACATTAAACAGGCATTTCTAAATATCCTGCTTATAGAACATGCTGTTTACAAGCAGGAAATAAAGGCAGGAAATGTGCAAGGGAAAGCTCTAGGCTAGGCAATCTCCTTATTAAATAACATTCAAAGCACTGATGATTCCCATCAAAATATCGTGGGTGGTAAGCTGACATGCACCATCTTATATACAAGTCTGACTGGATTCAGCAGGGTTTAGTCATCAAGAAACACATTTATTACCGCACTTGCTTTGTTTCCACCTACTTTTCTACCAGTATTCAGCAAGATTAGAGATACCATGATAACTGATTGTACTTTTCCCCAACTGAACTGATCATGACAAGGAGCTCATTCCAGCATGATTGCTAATCATGAGCTAGACACAACTCCATATGTAGGACTTAAATTTTATGTCACCAGGGTTGTATATACTGTAGAAAATGCAGTTTGATGTTACTTTAACTGCCCAGGCTCAATGATGTGGATCCTGAGATTTGTAGTCTATGGTAGAGCTGGCCTACAGACCTTGTAAAACTACAACACCCAGGATTCCATAGCATTGAACAATGACAGTCAAAGAGGTGTCAAACCACATTAATTTTACAGTGTAGATGCATCCAGAAGCTCTAAACCCCACTCAAATGTTTTGAATATTTTAATATCTTGCACCGGGACTGTGGAGCAGCTGGCTGGGAGTCAGCTACATTAAGATCACTACTGAGTTCGAAGCCAGCCCAGGTTGGAGTGAGCATTCGACCAATTTGTGTAGCTTGCTGTCGACCTTTGCTGCCCAAAAGACAGTTGCATCTGTCAAGTAGGAAATTTAGGTACCACTTATGCGGGGAGGCAAATTTAACATATTTATGAGGCCATAAAAATCTCCAGCAAGCATGCAAAGAATGAAGAAGTACTTCATCAGTGTCACAATTGATTGGTGAAGGAACAGCTCCCCTGGTGGCCAAAAAATACCCTCAAGAAAAGCTGAAATGTTAAATTGTCTCTTTGTCTGTCTATATATGTTGTGTGTCTATGGCACTGAATGTTTGCCATGTATATGTACATTGTAATACGCCCTCCAGGGTGAGAAGAGCGGAATATAAATACTGTAAGTAAATAAATAAATAAGTGTCCACTTTTGGGTGTAAATATAAGAGCAGAAGCTGCACCAAAAAAAAGTTTTATGACTCATTAGGTTTCAAAATTCATTGCTTATGGTAGTACAAGCACACATTAGACCAGTGCTTTCCAAACGTTTGATGTTGGTGACTCACTTTTTTGACATGCATCATTTCACGATACAGTAATTCAGTTTTACAAGCTAACCAGAGGTTAAACCAACCCATTATAAGAGAAATGACACAAGTATAAATTGCAATGTATAGGGGACACAATATATCTCATGGAAACCTTTTTATTTATATTCTTAAGAATATGAATTGTAAGATAACATATGTTTCCAAGATTTTTGTCATTTTTTGTTATTTTTATGTGAAACAGCTACACAATACAGCCAACACAATAACATTTCGTGACACATAGTTTGGAAAGCTCCACACTAGACAAACAGGGTATCTGTAGAGCTAGCACTGCACTTGAACTCTTGCTTCCCTGTTTTCCAACATTATTGCCTTAGTAAAATAACTTCCAAAGCTAAACAGAGACAATAGGCCATGTTTTGTGGCCTGCCAGGTGCTTGACAAATGTCTTGTTTTTGCAAACCTAGCGAGGCAACAAAAATACATTCTGTTTTGAGCTGTCACCTTAGCTCTCTAAAACCCAAAGGATTTGTAGGTTGCTACAGCGAGCTAGCTATAACTGTGCTTGTTTTAGTGGGTCACACATTGTACATGTGCAGCCCAGACATGAATCTGAAACTATGAGTGCACAAAAAGAATGGTAGTTGGGTAAGATTCCTCAATAATTGAACTCTAAATTACATCAAAAAGTAGCATCTTGCATTGCAGAATGAGTTTTAAAAAATTAAACTGAAAGTTGTAATGTATTCTGCATGTTATTAAATTAATCCAAGGTATATGGTTCAAACGCAATTGTTTGACAGATATTATTTATTTATTTACAGTATTTATATTCCGCCCTTCTCACCCCGCAGGGGACTCAGGGCGGATTACAATGTACACATATATGGCAAGCATTCAGTGCCAATTTGACATGCAACGTATACAGACACACACAGAGGCTATTTAACATTTTCTGGACGCCTGGGGAGCTGTCTCTTTCATCATCCATCTGCTACACTGATGAAGTACTTCCACATGCTTTTGCTGGAGTGCTTTTGCTGGAGTCTTTTTTATGGCCTCATAAATTAGTTAATTTAGCCTCCCCACACAAGGTGGTACCTAATTTTCCTACTTGACAGATGCAACTGTCTTTCGGGTTGCAAAGGTCGACAACAGGCTACACAATTGGTTGGAAGCCCACTCCAACCCGGGCTGGCTTCGAACGCATGACTTTTTGGTCAGAGTGATCTTAATGCAGCTGACACTCAGCCAACTGCGCCACAATCCCCGTGCCAGATAAGATTCTGGGAGAACCGTATTTCAGTGTAGTATTACAAATTCTCTCTGTGTATGGAGAACTTCTTAAGCCTAGTTCCTGTCATCTTCTATTAAAATGGGGGTGCATAGCCTGTACCACTATGTCCAATTGCAGTCTTCAGTGATATTAATGGTGCTAGAGCTCACAGGGATGAAGAGGTGAGACTGTGACATCATATGCTACCCACCTCCTCCTTGGACTCCTCTGTTCATTCTATGATCAGTAATTCTCACAGCACATGGAAAGGAAATGCCCCCTCCCCCCCAAGAAATGATGTATTTCTATGAGTTACCCTGTTGTAATCCAGGGCTTTATAAATACTTGTCCCTGGATAAGGATGAAAATGGCTAGAAATGGTTTCCAATCAATATAATCACACACACTGCTGGCTCTCCATGGATGTGCTGTTGCAGAGATTGTTCTAGGAATCTTTCCCATTATAAAATTATAGTGGTGCAATTTAACTTTAAATACCTTCTTTCGTGGTTGTCTTTAAGCAATGTGTTTAGATTTCTGGAAAGAACTACATATCCCTCTTTCAGCAGTCTGTTGGACAGTGATAGCCCATGGTTTCCATATTAGCTATGAACCCAAATTTGAGGGTAAACTTTAAAATATTTACGGTATTGAGTTTATTTGGGCTTAAAGATTCAGCACTTTGGATAGCTCCCTTAAAGGTTAAACTAAAACCCAGAGCAGATTAGCTGCCAGCTTCCCACGGACATACAATCCACTAGCTGTCCTGCTGCTAGGCTGAGAGAAGAATTGGGTAAGTTATGGAAGAAACATGGAAGGAAATGATTTAGGTGGAAGAATAAGGAGGGGGGGGGGATTTCTCAGCTCACTTCTAGTTACCATTGTTACGATCTCAATAGAAGGAAAATTCTCCTGTTCCAGAGCTGAAAGGATTGCTTGGATATGAAAACCCCCCAGTCGGGGACCCAGGAATGCCACCACCAGACAAAGGAGACAAGTAATGGGCTATATAATGGTTCCGACCCAGCTTACCTGTCTGAATATATCTTCCTCTATGATCCACCTTGGAAGCTAAGATCGTCGCGGAAGCCCTGCTCTCAGTACCACCCCCCTTTGCAAGTGCAACCAGTGGTGATGAGAGACAGGGCTGTAAAGAACCCTTACCTTATTAGAAGCCAGCGTGCAGGGCCTGGAAAAGCCTGTAGGTCTAGAAGAATAAGTAATGGGCAAGGCGAAGCATCAGCGGCCATTTTAGAGTAGGGAAGACGCCATCTTAGAGAGTTTCAGAGAGGGGGGCGTGTCTTAGGCTTTAGACAGCAGGGAATGGCCGGGAATGGTGGAGAAAAAGGGGGGCGGAGTTTAGGAGAATCTGAGAGGGGAAAAAGGAGCGTTTTAAGTTATAGAGAGATTGAACTTGGGGTTTGAAGAGACAGGGTGTTTAGGAGTTTGGTGTCAAGGGTTAGAAAAAAAAGGCAAAGGCCTAGCCAGAAGTTTGCCAGCAGGGTAGCTAAAGCAAACTGACAGCTATTAGGAGTATAGCTGGGTATTAGCAGGATAGAACTAGGATTAAGTTTATCTGGGCTACTGAAGAATTTCTGACAGAGATTCAGTCCTGTTAGGGTTCTTGTTTTGTTTTGAGAGGGTTAGAGAGAGAGAAAGGCCTGAGTTTGGTCAGAGTTATTAGCAGGGATAGCTAGTAATAAGTTAACAGCTATTAGGAAGATAGCTGGGAAGTAGAAAGATAGACCCAAGTTAAGACTATCTGTGCTGCTTTAAGAATTACTGTCAGACAAACTATCCTGTCAGTATTCTTGTGTGGAGGGAGAAAGGAGAGTCTCTTGTGTAATTAAAACAGAACTATTCATGTAACCGTCACGCTTTTAAGACACAACTTTCTGTAACAGCCAAGATATTGAAGCATTTGTACTCATTCTAAATAATAAACTTTGTTGATTATTGTTCATCAAAACCTGACTCAAGTGTGCCTCAAAGTTTGAAGATCACAAAAGCATACTTTCAAAGTAAATAAGCCTTCTAAAATTTGGTTAACTCTTGACAATTGGTGGCCGCTCTTAATATTGGTGGCAGCATTGATTAGTGATCTGAATAGATCTCTATATATTGGTGGCAGTGAGTGAGATCTGATTTATCCGGATCGTTATAAGGGCCTTAGTGGTAGCCCCTTGACTATGGAACTCCCTCCCCAGTGAAATTAGATCAGCACCCTCCCTCCTTTTTTATTTATTGATATGTATATGTATATGCAGCATTGAATTGTTGCCTTTATAAGGCAGCCCTTTGAGGTGAGAAGGGTGGGGTACAAGTGTGGTAAATAAATAAATATGGATACACCAAATTGGTATAAGGCAGATTCTCCAATTCTTAGTCAGGTTTCTAGTCAATCCTTCATGCAATGAAGAGGAGGACACCATCTGCCATATTTCAAAGATATTAATTTAGAACTGTTGACATACTTGTAAACAAACTCACATTTATAGCCCTGCAGCTATGCTCCATACTGTTAGCATTGAAACCATACCCTGATTACAAAGTTATTTTTATGTGCAGAAGTGTTTACCAGTTGTAAGGAATGTGTTGTTTAAATCAGTGTCATTCATAGAAAGGAAAGATTAATGCATGCATTTTATGAGTTTCCATAAAAATATGGGCTATTGATAGCTGGCAATGAATGGTGCATTAGGAAAGTGTAATTTAAATTCCAGAATTCTAATTAGGATACAACTGGAACGGTTTCTGTAAAAATTGTGTTTTTACTCAGTTTTAATTTTACATCCAATACTAATTTTCCCCTGCTTGCCCACTTCAAAAAAATGAGAAAGGAAAACAGCCAAAGCTGTTCAACCAAAGTAAGTACTCTCTGAGTGTCACTATTTTCTATTAGAACCTGAGTAAGAGTAGAAGGGAATTTTATTTCAATTAATATATCGGAACTGTCGAATGTCTTTTGATTTGGAGTGGAAAAAATGATTAGAGAATCAAACACAGTGACATCAGAGGCAGGACTTTGTGTTTACCTCTAAAAGTCTAGGTTCCAATCCTGATGTATTCAGCCACGAAAAAATGTACTAATAATATTGCAACTTCTTTCTTTCAGCTTTCATGTTAGGTAGCTTTACAACATGTTCTTCTTCAGCCTGAGAATAATTGTACTTGATGAATGTGGCCAGTGCCAATGGGTTTTTGGTCTGTTTTTGACAGATTTTGCAGATCTCACATTCAAAATATCTTGGAGGTCGGACTTGGCCACTGTTGTCTATACTCTGGTTACATTCCGAACAAATTACTGCAATGCACTCTAAGTAGGGCTGCCTCTGAAGACTGTTCAGAAGACTGTTCAATTACTCCAGCATTCGGCAGCCAGGTTGCTTACAGGAGTGGGATATCAAGAGCGCACAACGCCCTTGCTACACCAGCTCCACTGGCTGCCTATTAGCTTCCGAGCACAATTCAAAGTGCTGGCTCTCACCTATAAAGCCCTGAATGGTTCTGGCCCAGTTTACCTGTCTCGCTGCAATCCACCTAGGACCCTAAGATCATCCGGGGAGGCCTTGCTCGCTGTCCCCCCACCATCACAATTGCGGTTGGTGGGGACAAAAAAAAGGGTCTTTTCTGTGGTGGCCCCTCGGCTGTGGAACTCTCTCCCAAGCAAAATTAGAGCTGCCCAATCTTGCCTGACTTTTCGGAAACAAGTGAAATCCTGGCTGTGGGATCAGGCCTTTGCGGCCTAGGCTGAGGTACTGTCGAAGCTACGGCTTTAATGGACTGGACAGACTGCTTTTAGGATGATGACTTAAATTGGCAATTGTCTGAATATTTTTATACTGTTTTATATTGTTTTTATTTAATCTGTATATTTATGCTTTTGTTGTGGCACCATACTGTGCCGGTTGTTAGCCCTCTTGAGTCCCTCTGCAGAGGTTGAGATAGAACGGGATATAAATGTCCGAAAGAAAGAAAGAAAGAATAATAAAATAAACTTGAAGATGGAATGGACAAGATGACCAAATGGTAAAAGATTCTATGACAAATAACTTAAAAAGTGGGTATGTCTAGCTCAGATAAGAAATGATTAAGAGGGGACATGAGTAAGCTGGTTTTCTGCTTGGACATGGACATAGATCATCTGCTTCAAACTACAAGAAAAGAGATTTCACATAGAAAAAAATCATCCTAATAGTGAGAACCGTTTGACAGTGGAATGTGTGGTTTCAAAGTGTGGTGGAGTCTCCTTCTCTGGATTATTAAAAAAAAACACTTTCAGGAGTGATTTGATTGGATTTTCCTGCATGTCAGGAGGTTGGACAGGTTGGCCCCTGAGGTTTATTTCTATTGTATGATTCCAGGATATGAAAGAACATTGGCAAGTGTTGATCCTATTTGTCCCTGGACATATTTTTCAGTACAGCAGTTTGGTCAAAGCTTCTGCATATTATGCAGAAAAATAAAGTGTGTATCTGTGGCACTTGCAACCTATGGCACTTGCAATCTAAGCAATATGTTGCTATTTCAGTGTACATAATCCTCTATATTACTCTTCTTGATGCTGCCCCCTCTACAGTTGATGGAGAGGAGGTCAAAGGAACAGTGGCAAAGGAAATGGAAAAGGAAAACTGTAAGATGTTTACAGTAGGAATGTGGAACTCAAATAATTTCGATGTACATGCACTCTCCAAGTTATGAACAAGATTGGTTCAGTTGAATTTGTGTGTAAGTGGAGACAGCTACATTTTTAAAGTGTAACTCCTGTTATCTCCTCTATCTATCTATCTATCTATCTATCTATCTATCTATCTATCTATCTATCTATCATCTATCTAAGCTTTGGATGGCATAGGGAAGGGTTCACAACCTTGTGATGTTTGTTCTGCTATCTGTGCCCCTGTTCAGAAGGTTTTGCCTCACTTTCTGTCCCTGTGAGAATTGGATTTGGAAAAATTTGGCTAGTTATGGAAACAAGGATTCATTTTTTTTTTGTCATTTCAGGAGCGACTTGAGAAACTGCAAGTCGCTTCTGGTGTGAGAGAATTGGCCGTCTGCAAGGACGTTGCCCAGGGGACACCCGGATGATTTGATGTTTTTATCATCCTTGTGGGAGGATGGATTCATGATGAAGCTACAGTGGAGACCCATTTCCCCATGATAACTCTTCCAGGAGTGAATTTCCCTTCTCTCACTGCCTGTTGTCTCCCATTCTTAACTGAATCATTTGTAAGTCAGATGTTTGTAACTCAGGGATTGCCTGTATCACAGTGGTTCCCAACCTGTGGTCTATGGCCCACCAGTGGTCCACAAGAACTAAAATATGCTCCACGGCCTCACCATTACTATACCATTGCAATGAGACCGACTAATCTTGCAAAACCCTCTTATAGTGCCGAGGCTTATTAAATATGGTTTTCTGTGGGCGAGCAGATGACAACTACTGTATGGCATATATTCTGTATCAGAAACTAGAGCTGATGTGGTCTGTCCAATGCAATATTCTGAATCAGCACCCCAAATAACATAATAATAATAATAATAATAATAATAATAATAATAATAATAATAATACACTTTATTTATATTTTGCCACAATCTCTGGAAAGGGACTTGGGGTGGTTTACAAGGCACTTCAAGTGTAGCATAACAAAAATGGTACATGAGTATAAAACAATATCACAAAAAATATAAAAACAACCAAATTGAACATAAAGTTGACCAAAAATGATTTGTAACCCTTTTGGTACTAATGTTGGAGGGTGGTCCCTGGTCAAGTGGTCCCTGGTCAAAAATGGTACATGAGTATAAAACAATATCACAAAAAAATATTAAATCAACCAAATCGAACATGAAGTTGACTAAAAATGATTTGTAACCCTTTTGCTACTAATGTTGGAGGGTGGTCCCTGGTCAAAACAAGTGGTCCCTGGTCAAAAATGGTACATGACTATAAAACAATATCACAAAAAAATATACAAAAACAACCAAATCGAACATAAAGTTGATCAAAAATGATTTGTAACCCTTTTGGTACTAATATTGGAGGTTGGTCCCTGGTCAAGTGGTCCCTGGACAAAAAAAGGTTGGGAACCACTGCTTTATCAGGATGTCTCTTTTGAATTTGTTAATTTTCTCCATGTCCATGTGTTCTCCATGCCTATGTGAATTGCACTCAACTAAACCCAATTGTCCTAATTATTGTGCATTTGTTTGGTAACGTGTCTGAAAATTTCTTAAGCTATGTTTCTTTCTCCGTATTTTCTATGTATGCCTCTTTTGGTGACTTACATAAACATTTAATTTCTCATAAATGTCTTGAACGGGGAGGGAGGGGAGAAACATTGTTGGACATAAGTGGGAGATATGTACAAAATTGGTGAAGTTTAGAAAATAGGACATAGCAAATTGAAATAAAATGTAAGGTAAATATCACTATTTGTTTTTTTCTATTTGACCTTGCAGAATTGTTATTGAGATTTGTATCATTCTGTTTACAAAAAAAATAGTTTTGAAAAATGTTCAATGTGCAGAGCACCTTTTTTGGCAACAGTCTTGGGAGGTGCAAAGGTAGTGCTTTCATCAGGACTGCTGAGTCTGATGAAATTTCCTTCCACCCCACTTCAAGATTGTTTTGTCATTTAAAATTTAATTTCATTCAACTCCCGAGAGGGTTACATCATTATATGCACCATAGATAAACATTTCTGCCACATTTTTCACCTAGTGTTTTTTTGTCAACACATTCAGGGTTCATCTAAACTGCTGAAAAAGGCTGTGGATTTGAACGCATATGTGTTAGAAGTTTTTGTTTTGTTTTGTTTTGTTTTTACAATTACCACATGGTATTTGTAGAAATGATGTCTTGTTCAAATCTATTTCTTGTGAATTCCTGGGATTTGCTGTGATATAAGAAGTTGAGTATATACAGCAATTCTCTGAGATACTAATCTCACTTTAGCTGTTAAGATTTTTAGTCTTCCTGAGATGAGGAATTAGTCATATTAGTCATAAAAATATTACCTTAGGTTATACGAGGTCAAAATGTAATGCCTTCCTTGCTCTAACTTTTATTTCTTCCACAGCTACTGGATTATTTATGCATGTATGATAGAGGTAACCTTACTCTGCCGATATATTGTTTTCTTTTTCCAATTGACTGATTAGAACCATGAAGCTGAAGCTAAAAGAAAGAATCGTCATGGAATTTCTGGCAAAAGATGGTTGTGTGCACCTAAGCAAATCCATAATCACTTGAAGAATTAAGTTGACACCAGGCCCATAGCCAGGATTTCGATTCGGGGGGGGGGGGTGAGTTTGTTTCGGGGGGGGGGGCTGAGTCTGAGTGAAAGAGGGCCTACCCTAGCAAACATTTTGTATTGTTACCCCAATACCCCCATGCATATGGGATATATTGAGTATGGTGATCAGATCATGATATGAATAAACATAACCGTTTAAATAATGCACCAGTAAGGCCTTTTCGCAAACCACCATGAGAATTTCGGGGGGGGGGGCTCAAGCCCCTCAAGCCCCCCCCCCCGGCTACATGCCTGGTTGACACTCTAATGGACATCAGCAATATGTGACGTCTGAAAGACAATCCACGTGGTTTCAGATTCAGTGACCTGAATGATGTTAAAACAGTTTAATCATGGGCCACATGATTAAAGGCATCAAAACCATTTTCCAAAATGGTCTTGATGCCTGGGTTAAACAATGGCGCAAATGTGTACAAATTGATGGGAACTATGTTGAATGGCAGTTTTGCATACAGACTATGATCTGTAGCAACTTCTGCTGTTACGTGTTCATTCATAACATTTTTATGACACAGGAGGCAAAACTTTTTGACCCATCCTCATATATAGAAATATTGTACCATTTAAAGAATGTAAGATTGAATTTTAAGAGAGTAAAAATTGGTTTGGGCTTAAAATCTTCCAAGGCATCATGTCACCATACTCATGAGAAAAATGCTTTCAAAAGACATTATTTCAGGCAGGATTTCTCAACTTGGGGATCAGGACCTCGGGGGGGGGGGATGAGGGGGTTTCAGAGGGGTCACTAAAGACCATCAGAAAACATATATTTCTGATGGTCTTAGGAACCTCTTTGGTAGAGAAGGCTGAAGATCTCTCTGCCTGTCCTTATCCTTTTTGGAAATGGACTGCAAATCCTCCCACCAAAAGCCCTTCTCTGCTGTGATTGGCCGGCCTCTCAGCTGGCCTTTCAGCCAAGGGGAGGGCTGTTTCTGAGACTCCAAGCAGGGAGGGGAGAGAAGGCATGCTCAGCACATGGCAGCATAGTTTGCATGTGCGAGAAAGGCTGGAGGGAGGCTCACACAAGTAAGTCCCTTCAAGGCATGGGGGTTCTGTGTGGGAAATTAGGCCTAATTCTATCATTGGTGGGGTTCAGAATGCTCTTTGATTGTAGGTGAACTATAGATCCCAGCACCTACAACTCCCAAATGTCAAGGTCTATTTCCCTCAAACACCATCAGTATTCACATTTGGGCATATTGAGTATTCATGTCAAATTGGGTCCAGATCCATAATTGTTTGAGTCCACAGTGCTCTCTGGATGTTCAGATTTGAGCATATTGAGTATTTGTGCCAAATTTTGGTCCAGATCCATCATTGTTTGAATCCGCAGAGCTTTCTGGATGTAGGTGAAATACAACTCCAAAACTCAAGGTCAGTGCCCACCAAATCCTTCTAGTGCTTACTGTTGGTCGTGGGAGTTCTGTGTGCCAAGTTTGGTTCAATCCCATCATTTGTGGAGTTCAGAATGCCCTTTGATAGTAGGTGAACTGTATATCTCAACAACTACAACTCCCAAATGACAAAGTCAAACATCCCTCTTAACCCCAGCAATATTCAAATTGGGTGTATCGAGTATTTGTGCCCAGTTTGGTCGAGTGAATGAAAATACATCCTGCATATCAGATATTTACATTATGATTCAGAACAGTAGCAATCTTACAGTTGTGAAGTAGCAATGAAAATTATGTTATGGTTGGGGGTCACCGCAATATGAGGAGCTATATTAAGGGGTCGTGGTATTAGGAAGGCTGAGAAACACTGGTCTAGGTATTTTGAGATGGATTCTGCTAGTATTCAGTCTAGTATACAGACGTTAGTTGAAATATGTGGTTGACTTTCTTTTGTTAAAATCCTGATATTATGAATTTGGCATGAGCAAAGCGTGGCTCATGGGCTACATATAACCCACTGGAGGTATTTTTAGTGACGCTCCCCAATGTGTCAGAAATAATAAAAATGATGGAATATGTGTGGCGTAGCACAAATATCCTGACAATATGATCCATCAAAAGGGTTTCTTTATAAAAATCTGAAAGGTTATATAGTTACAGTCCCCAGAAGCATATAGTCATGGAGACAATATTGTACGACTTTATTGTCATAAGCAGGGTGGGTGGGTGGGGGGCCTCTTTGTTCCATTTCAATGACATTAAGAATCATTCGGAATATGGATTACATTAAAGTAATAGAGAAGCTTACTTTTTACGGTTGCAGTCTGGAGAAAAATGTCCTCTGACATACTCTTTATTCCTTACTTTTTTGCTTTTGCAGATAAAGGCTAAAGCAGGTACACGATACTAAAGCACATATTTTAATATAGTTAACTGCTTTTTAATATATGAAACTGCTGACTCTTTGAAAGTACATGTTCCAAGACCTCTTTTTATTATGATTATGATTACTTTGCAATGATCACTGGAAGGAAGACGAAACTTCATTTTGAAAAGGATAGTTTGGAAGAGAAAAATTAGTTTTGATAAAGGAGTTCATTCACCATTTCCAAAAAATATGTATCATTTCAGTTGTAAAGCTTGTCAAAGTGTTTGCATGTCTTGTAATGATATTTAAGCTTCTCTTCCACACAGTATCTTATCTGCATGAGTCTTTGAGGCTCTAATGGGAGCTTTACAATAATGCCGGGAAGAAAGTTAATTGTTCTTTTGATACGTTTTATGACTTGTAAGGAACACAGTTCCAAACCGAACGCATTAGCAGATGCCTTTGGGTCCTTATCTAAAATTTGCCACCTGTTTCTAGGCCAGGAAAAGAAAAGGTTTAATTAAACCTCGACCACTGTTTTTGTTCTAAAACAAAACCAAATAATTGCTGTAGCTGAACTATTTTGAATCCTGTGATTTATTTTAACTGTTTCATACTGACAGGAATGCCATTTAGTCTAGGTTGCTAGGATAAAAATTGCTCCATATTATCAACTTCATCTTGCTCCAGTGTCACAAGCCTTCAGTGTATATACAATTATTGAAAGTTGAGGTAGAGAAAAATAGCCATTCTAAGCTATGTTCATTAAAGGTGTTTATGGAGATGTCCATTTTATCCTGATTCTACATTAATCTACAGACTTTGGCATTTAAAGATGCATTTAAAAGCATATTTGAACACATTTTTTCATATAGTATGTATCTATAAATATACTAGCCGTCCCCTGCCACACTTTGCTGTGGCCCTGTCTGTGTATATGTGTTTTGTGTCTGTATATGTGTGTATATATATTTGTGTATATGTGTATCTCTCTGTGTGTGTGATTATATATGCGGTTTTGAACATGCTTTGCAATGTATTTTTTTATTTTTTTAGCTTTTTAATTCTCTTCCACTGTGTTTCAGTGTTTTAATGAGCGATGGTCACTCATTGGCCAGTTACGTGTATTGTGTCCAAATTTGGTGACAATTCGTCCAGTGGTTTTTGAGTTATGTTAATCCCACAAACAAACACTACATTTTTATTTATATAGATTTCGAGAAGTATGTGTTTCTATTTCTACAGATATTTTATTCTCTAATCTTCATGGGGGTGCAGTGGTGTAGCGGGTTAAACCACTAAGCTGCAGAACTTGCTGACCAGAAGGTTGGTGATTCAAATCCATGGGACAGGGTGAGCTCCTGTTGTTAGCCCCAGCTTCTGCCAACCTAGCCCTGAACGGTTTGGGACCCGTCTACCTGTGTGACCACATTTCTGTATACAAACCCACACGATCTCTTCGATCATCTGGAGAGGCCCTGCTTGCGATCCCACCTGCATCGCAGGAGCGATTGGCGGGGACGAGAGAGAGGGCCTTTTCGGTGGTGGCCCCATGACTCTGGAACTCACTTCCTAAGGACATCAGGCTTGCCCCAACTCTGGCAGTCTTTAGGAGGAGCTTGAAGACGTGATTGTTCCAGTGTGCCTTCCCAGAACAATGATTCCATAGCACTTTGTCCTCCAAAGCACTTTACATTGTTTTAGGTCTGCTTGTATGTTTTCCACAAATGCCCCATCACTTTTTTGCCCATGTTCCAGCATTATTCTCAATTTTAATTTTACATTTGGCCTTCCCATAGTTTTTAATTGTGTGTTGTCTTATTGTTAATGTTTCGTTATTTTATTGTCCATGTTTTATTTTAATTGCTTGTATTGTTGTTATTATTGCTTGTATTGTTGTATTTGGGCTCGGCCTCATGTAAGCCGCACCGAGTCCCTTGCCGAGAAGGCCCTGTCTCTCGTTCCCACCAACCGCATTTGTGAGAGTGGTGGGATCGAGAGCAGGGCCTCTCCTGATGATCTTAAGCTTCGTGATGGTTCATAGCAGGAGATATGTTCGAACAGGTATTCTGGGCCAGAACCGTTCAGGACTTTAAAGGTTAAAACCAGCACTTTGAATTGTGCCCGGAAGCTAATCGGCAGCCAGTGGAGCTGGCGCAACAGAGAAGTGGTACACTCCAGTTAACAACCTGGCCGCTGACCGCTGGACTAATTGGAGCTTCCGAGAAGTTTTCAAAGGCAGCCCCACGTAGAGAGCGTTGCAGTAGTCTATTCGGGATGTAACCAGAGTGTGGACCACCGTGGCCAAGTCAGACTTCCCAAGGAATGGGCGCAGCTGGCGCACAAGCTTTAATTGTGCAAAAGCTCTCCCGGCCACCGCCGGGACCTGGGGTTCCAGGCTCAGTGATGAGTCCAGGATCACTCCCAAACTGTGAACCTGTATCATCCCCTCTCATTTTCCTCATCTCCGTGGGAAACATATTCATCTCCCTCAGCAGCTCATCATAGGGTTTGGCTTCCAAAGGCTTCCAAACCCTCAGTAATTTTGTGCATGGAACAATAATTGTTTCCATTGAACCATCAGAAAGCCAAGATGTCACTATCTTGGCCACCCAATGTGGACACCTTTGGAGTCTTTCAGGATTCCAGTAAATGGATGCTCAACATGTATCTTAGATGTAATGTTGTACATTTTGTTAGTGGGGTAAACAGTGGTAAATGTTCTGATTTGTCTCTACTAAACTATTTGAAATACAATACTGTGTTGATAAAGAACAATATTCCATGCTCCAACCTCCTGAGGAACAGATTAGAGATGAATAAATGTTCAGTTTCTTAGTTGTATCATTTAGTGTTTCCTCTGGAACAATCAACTTGTACTTTCTTAATGCTGTGATCATTTTAATAACTGCAATTTTGCAAGACAGTCTCTGTTCCAACAGAAATGTTCCAACGGAAGCACATTTCCTTTCACCAAGAGAGCAATTTCAAGCATCCACTCCCTTTGTTATCATTGGCATGAATCGTCCTTTTAGAAATCAGATTGGCATATGGCGTCTCCTCGGTGTCATACAAGCAGGTCCCAACAGGGTTTGGGAGGGTACACAATATAACGCTGAAACATTTGCTTGAACAATGTGAAATTTCAACTTCCTTCTACTGCCATTGCCGCATCTGCCAGATCATTCAGGTGTCTCCCTGCTGCTGGAAGGCCACTTTTTTTTTTTAATATCATATTTTATTGCATGTTACTCATACCTTTTTTTCCCCTTCAAAAAATGGAGGTGTGACTATTATGCAAATAATTATGAAAAACAAAAACAAGAACCCTCAAAAAGGGGTGCAACTATTATGTGATGGTGACTATTATGCAGTGAAATATGGTATATAGAGACAACGTCTTTGTTTTTTTATTCCCTGCTGATATGTCAATCATTGCATATGTATCCCTTTCAAACTATCAAGTGCTTGGCTTTTACCGTAGTCTATATAAATAAAAATGTAACATTTGTTTGTGGGACTAAATGTCTAACTCAAAAACCACTGGACCAATTGACACCAAATTTGGACAGAACCCAATGAGTGACTATCACTCAAAAATAGATTTTGTCATTTGGGAGTTGTAGTTGCTGAGATTTGTAGTTCACTTACAATCAAAGAGCATTCTGAACTCCACTAACAATGGAATTGAACCAAACTTGGCACACAGGACTTCCAAGACCAACAGAAAGCACTAGAAGGGTTTGGTGGACATTGAGCTTGAGCTTTGGAGTTATAGTTTACCTACACTCAGAGAGCACTGTTGAATCAAGCAATGATGGATCTGGAACAAATTTGGCACGAATACTCAATATGCCCAAATATGAACACAGATGGAGTTTAGAGGAAATAGATCTTGACATTTGGGAGTTGTAGTTGCTGGGATTTATAGTTCACCTACAATCAAAGAGCATTCTGAACCTCACCAACAATAGAATTGAACCAAACTTTCCACACAGAACCCCCATGACTAACAGAAAATATTGTGTTTTCTGATGGTCTTTGGTGACCTTTATGACACCCCCTCATGACCCCCCCCCCCGAGATCCCAACCCCCAGGTTGAGAAATGTTGTCTTAAGGCCCTCGAGTCCAACTCCCTTCACCAGGGCAAGAAAACATAACCAAAGCCCTCCTGACAAAGAGCCATCCAGCCATAGATTAGATACATAGATACATAGATACATAGATAGATAGATAGATAGATAGATAGATAGATACTATAGATAGATATAGATAGATAGATAGATAGATAGATAGATAGATAGATGATAGATATGATTCACACACACACACATACACACACATGTATATGACAGATATAGTATCATAGATTTGAAAGGGACCCCTAAAGAAGGACAATTATGTTGCATGTTCCAGAGTATGCAAACTAGACAATCTCTACATCAACACTGACAAAGAAACAACAAGAAATACTGTTTATCTACAAGCATCAAGAAATTACATATATTAGAAACCAACACTTTCTCATTGCTTTATTTTGCAGATCACCAGACTGGGCCACGGCAACTCATGACAGGGGACAGCTAGTGTATAATAAGACTTAAGATGTATGACTGTTGTGGGACATGTTTGGGCTGCTGCATTGTCATCTTACTTTATATTCCCAAATTTATGCTGTTACTTACACCAGAGCAATATGTTTTTCATATGGTTTTCTTAGGCAAGGAATCCTCAGAGGTGGTTTCTCCAGTTCCTTCCTTTGAAATACAGCCTACAGAACCTGGAATTTGTTGATGGTCTCCCATAAAAGTAATAACCGCTTAGCTTCCAACATCAGATAAGCTCCAGCGCCTTAAGGGCATTTAGGCATCCCACATTAATGCCTTTATTTAAAAGAGCGGCCCAAATCCTATTGGTTACTCCCAACTAGGATAGATGCATGGACTCAACTCTTGGATCATGTGTCAATCCAGAGGTAAATTCCATTTATTAAATGGATCTGCTCTATTTGGAACTAAAAGCAAGATTATGCCCACAGTGCGTGTGTTTTAAAAATAATTGGCAACTACTGTGACTTTTAAAAAACCCAGCTGCTCATTTACATTTTTAATAAAATTAATTTGTCTTGTAAAGGGGATAATTAGATTGGAAATTTGAATCTGTTAGTTTTTTTAATTAATTGAAGAAAAATGCGATGAAAGGGAAATGAACCTGATACTCATGAAAGGGCTTTGTTGACATATGTGGGATTTCTGATCTCCTTTCCAAAAGCCTTTAATGACCAAGCATTTGCAGTTCAGAAATTCTCTTGACAGTGATCTGCTGGCACAGCTTGATTGGTTTCTTAATATTGCCTTCCTCCTACTCTTCCGTCTCCTGGAGAAGTTTGTTGGCAAACTCATACACAATCCATATTGTTAGCACAGGCTAGAGACAGAGAGAAGAAGAGAATGAGAACTCTCACAAGAAGCAATTATAGATATAGCATGGCTTAACACGCTGAATGCTAATGTACTTATGGCTCAGCAGTCAAGGTGGCAAGGGGTATAATATGTTTGCCTGAATCTCAAGGAAAGTTACTTTGCTGTTGCTAATGGATTTGAAGGTTTTTTGCCTATGCTTTCATGTCCTTTATCTCAGGTCTCCACATGGCCAAGAAAGGGAATGAGCTCTGTCTTAGTGCACTGATATTCCTCCAGCTCAGCGGTTTTTAAAGAGTGCTCTGTGGAGCCCTTGGGGCTCTGCAAAGCATACTGAAGAGCTCAGTTCTTTAGTCCTCCTCCACTACCTCCTCACCCTCTCCAAGCTTTCCTTCCTTTTTCCTACTCCTCCCCCTCCCCACCTCCCTTGCTGCCCAAAGCCCCTTTTTCCTCTCTTCCCTTGCAGCCAAAGGCCTTTTTTTTCTCAACTTCCTTGCTGCCCAGATCTTTTCCTCCTTGCCTTTCTTGCTTCCAAAACTCTATTTGGAAGCAAGAAAGGTAAGTTGCCCCAGATTAATAACTGGGGCAACTTACAGGGAGCGGTCAACCGCCCTGTTTAAGGAGCTCCATTGGCTGCCGTTCAATTTCCGGTCCCAATTCAAGGTACAGGTTCTGACCTATAAAGCCCTAAACGGTTTGAGACCCGCCTACCTTCGTGACCGTATCTCTCTCGTGAACCGGCCCGAGCTCTCTGATCTTCGGAGGAGGCCCTCCTTTCACCCTTGTCAGTTTCTCAGACTCGCCTTGTGGGTACAAGGGAGAGAGCCTTCTCCTCTGTGGCCCCCTGACTCTGGAACTCATTAGGAAAACCCCTACCTTAGAATCCTTTAAAAAGAATCTCAATACCTGGCTTTGCTGTTGCGCTTTTGGAGAGTAGTCACATAATCTTAAGCTATTACTCCCCTCAACGTATTTGTACTAGGATTACACCACCCACCCCTTGTACGATGGTCTGTCTATCACCCTGTCTCTCTACGAGTTCTCCCTTACAAATAATTCGGCTCCTTTATCTCACCCTGAGTTTTAAAATCATTTTATGTACATGTGGCCCGCTTACTGTTATTATGTTTGGTTTACTGCTTTTTTTGGTATTTTGTTTATTGTATTCATATGTTTTGTACTTTACTGCAATGTTGCTTATCTTATTGTAACTTGTATCTTATTTTATTGTATTTTGTTGTTTGGGCTTGGCCTCATGTAAGCCGCCCCGAGTCCCCGTTGGGGGAGATGGTGGTGGGGGCACTCTCCATTCATCTGCTACTGGCCCGGCCTGTCTATCAAATGCTTAAAATGCAGTTCATCAGAAAGTTTGCTCATGCCTGAGATATATATTTTATCTATATATATAAAAATGGTCAGTGCATAATGAGTACCTTGAAAACAAAAGAACCAATGAATGAAATCACACCAAATTTGGCAACAAAACGTCTCACAACACAAGGAGTGACCATCACTCAAAAATTATGATTTTGTCATTTGGGAGTTGTAGCTGCTGGGATTTATTGTTCACCTACAATCAAAGAGCATTCCAAACTCCATCAATGATGGAATTGAACCAAATTTGGCACGCAGAACTCCCATAATCAACAGAAAAGATTGGATGGGTTTGGTGGGCATTGACCTTGAATTTGGGAGTTCATCTATATCCAGAGAGCACTGTGGACTCAAACAACGATGGATCTGGACCAAACTTGGCACAAGCATTCAATATGCCCAAATATGAACACAGATGGTGTTTGGGGGAAATAGACCTTGACATTTGGGAGTTGTAGTCACTGGGATTTACAGTTCACCTACAATCAAAGAGGATTCTGAACCCCAATAATGACAGTATCGGGGCAAACTTCCCACACAGAACCCCCATGACCAACAGAAAATACTTAAGGTCATCCAATCCAACTCTCTTCATCAGGGCAAAAAAACGTAATCAAAGTCCTCCTGATAAAGAGCCATCCAGCCATAGATATAGATGGATAGATAGATAGATAGATATGATTCACACACAGAGAGAGATATAGTATCATAAATTTGAAAGGGACCCTTAAAGAAGGACAATGATATGTTGCATGTTCCAGGGTGGGCAAACCAGACAATCTCCACATCATCACTGACAAAGAAACAGCAAGAAATACTGTTTACCCACAAGCATAAAGAAATTACATATATTAGAAACCAACACTTTCTCATTACTTTATTTTCCAGATCACCAGACTGGGCCACAGCAACGCGTGGCAGGTGACAGCTAGTATATAATATAATGTATAATATAATATATACACATTTCTTGGGTGTCCATGAGAAACCTTTGCTTCAGAAAGGGCTCTGCAGCTGAAAAAATTTGAGAACCCCTGCTCCAGACCATTTTGACTAACAACAGAAATAAGATCTAATACAAAATGCAAAACTCTAACATTCGCATTTTTTTTTTCTTCCATGTTGTAGTGCACACCCCATATCTGCAGGGGATCTGTTCCTGGACTTACTGCGGAATGACATTTCACATAACCACACATAATAATAAATCCTATTCAAATCAGTAACTTCTGGCAGAAGCATACCATAGAATCATAGCAGAGGAAACCCATTGTCCTAATTCCAACAGACCTCTACCTCTGAGGATGCTTGCCATAGATGCAGGCGAAACGTCAGGAGAAATGCCTCTAGAACATGGCTCTATAGCCCGAAAAAACCCACAAGAACCTAGTGATTCCAGCCATGAAAGCCTTCGACAATACATTGACCTAGAAAATATTTAGAGAGAACGTTTTCTGTGTCTGATGAAGAAATCAGTGAAGCTTTGAAAACTTTCATGTTGTATTTTCATGCTTTTTAGTTCCTCCAATAAATGTATAACTGTTTTGCTGCATGGCTAACACAGCGACCCCTGAATTTGACTGAGAAGAGTGATTGCAGCAAGAACAAGGACATATGCAGTGGTTCCATCTCTGTTAACCTCCTACTCACAAGCAAAGATAATAATAATAATAATAATAATAATAATAATAATAATAATCTACAAAAGGCTACCTTACTTGGATCTGCATGCATCATTTGAAAATTCATCACACAGTCCTAGACACTTGGGAAGTGTTCAACTTGTGATTTTGTGATACGAAATCCAGCATATATATCTTGTTTGCTCTGATATACTGTGCTTTTGTGTCAATAATAATAAGAATAAGAATAAGAATAATAATTTTTAATACATGTCTTTCCCGTCTCTCTTTGAAGCTCAAGATAGGGTACAGCATAGTAAAATAAACTAAAGCACTATTAAAATACATATAACATACAAACAAGAAAAATGCAGCCAAAATTTACTGATAAATTTTAATTTACAAGTTAAGAACTGAGTGAGTAAATCTGCGGGAAGAGATCAGTCTTCCATTGGAACATTTAACCATTGGAGACCTTCCACCAGGTCATTCTACAATCTATGGGTGGCTGATGAAAAGTTCCAGTGTGTGATAGAAGCCATACTGAGTCTTTAGAAGAAAGGTGGAATATAAAATATTTCTTTGATTTTTAGACAGCAATTGTAAGGCACACCCTATTTATAGATATGTTTATGGGGGGGGGGGGCATGTGTCAGCACCAAAGAAATAAAGAAAAATTCAGGCTGACTTTTGGCATGTAAACTATTCTACTATTGAAGGCAGTCTAACTCCCCGATTTTTGGTTATGTTTGTTTATTATTGCACTCCTCTGTATTTATTTGGGGCTTTTGGCAGAATTTTAACCCAGAAATTCTACTCGAATATGGGGAAATACTGTGCAAAAATGTTGTTTTCCTCTTCCCAATGGAAATTCCCAAATGTCACGAAACTGATGTTTTGACTGTGTAATATTATTTCCATCCATCCCTTGGACACAAAGAACCATAGGCAAGTTTCTCTGGCTATTTTCCCACAGCCATTTCATGAACAGTATCCTTCATCACTTTTCATGAAACTAATATCAGAGGAGCATTTGAAAACCTATTCCAAGAGAGCATTCATCTCCAACCAAATGTGTTTTCCTTGCTAATGTGGTTAAATTTGGAATTCATTTATGGCATTCTGAGCTTTGTTTTGCACTGTCAGCAGATCTGAGACTAATGCAGTGCCCTTTTCTTCCCTGTTTCCATTTGATACATTTTTATATTCTCCAGCTTATAAATATTTAATAACAGAGTTCTAAGCTTGCACTGAATTAATTCAAGTAATATAATTGCTTCACATTTTGAAGAAGTAATCACTGGCAGATTTAGCTGAGCCTTAATAGACTGGCTACAATGAAGTTATGTTTTCCAGGTAAATCAGAAAAAGAATCTTCTAACTTCCATTGCGTTCTAACTTCCATCCTTTTAGCTTCCAACCAGCTGCTCAGTTCAATTCATTTTCTCAGTTCTCTGCTCTTGTAGGACAAGATAGGAAACCTGCAGTGCTTCCATTTTTTATTCATTTTTTTTGTGTCAGCAGCGACTTGAGAAACTGCAAGTCGCTTCTGGTGTGAGAGAATTGGCCGTCTGCAAGGATGTTGCCCAGGGGGCACCCAGATGTTTCACCATTCTGTGAGAGGCTTCTCTCATGTCTCCATATGGGAAGCTGGAGCTGACAGATGGGAGTTCAACCTGCTCTCCAGATTTGAATCATTGACCTTTCAGTCAGCAGTCCTGTTGGCACAAGCGTTTAACCCATTGAGAAAGGGCTTCTTCCTTTTCCATCAACTGTGGTGACCTCCTAGATGCCCTTATGGTTTCTATGTAAGACTTTTTTGCTCTAATATCTCCTCAAATGGACACCATCACTATTGAGTGACTGCTGACACAACAGACACCATAAATATGAATCTCCAATCTCCCTTACCTAGAATTCCAAAGGCAAAAGCATATACTGTGAACCTTTGGTATCTGCTGGGGTTTGATTTCAGGACACTCTGTGGAGACCAAGATCCATGGATGCACAACTTGCATTTTATACAAGAGTAAAATTGTGTCCTTTATATAACTTGGCAAAGTTTGCTTTTAGGGGATTAAAAAAAAGATGTGGATGGTTCATACCATGTACGTGTAATTCAATGTGCAGGTTTGATAAATATAAATGTAATAATTATGTGTGGGAAAGAATTGAAGAATGGAAGTTCTATGAGTAGAGTTAATAATTTTGGAAACACCAGCAAAAGACCCAGGCCTGCAATGACTATCTACCTACTTGCTGGACTGTAATTAAAAGTTGCTAATAAGAACTGAAAAGTAAACTCTGATAAGAATTGGGACAGTGATAACAGAAATGTTTACAATGTTAAGAAGGAAGTCAACATAAGATTGTCACCAATCAAGAAGATCAACATCTGGCCAGGAAACTGATATGGATCCAGGATGGAAGACGTCTATCATTAATTTACAACTTTGGGACTACATCAGCAGAATATTCCTATAAAAGACTATCTAACAATGCACAAATTGTGGCAGACCTGAGGAGTCTGGTTCACCTGCCATGCTCTGCTCCATGGGAAGGAGAGAGATGGTGTACCTGTGGAAAGTGGCAGATTTGCAAGGGAACAGTCTAGTCACTTTGGGGCTTCTTTCTCAAGGTAAGAGGAAGAAATGCTTTTGGAGCCTTGGATTTTGTGCAGGGAGTCAGGTTCTGCTCTATGGAAAACAGAGATCTGGTCCTTGGCATTTTGCTTAGGGAAAGGATGCATTTTGAATTTTTGAAGTTTTGGAACTGTACGTTTACAGGCTGTAGTAAAGCAGAGTCTGGCCTAACAGGTGCTTCTCCAAGGAGGGATAAAATGATATAGTAATATTTGAATGCCTGAGGATGAATGTGTGTACATGTGGTGTGAATGTTGAATGAAAATGTAATTCCCCTTTGTTTGTTTGTTTGTTAGCCATGTATAACATAAATCAAACATGAGCGATGCGTGGACCTTTCCGACTTTGACAGGGGGAAAAACTTTTCAATCCCTCCGCTGCCACCAGTATAAAATAATTAGCAGCTGACCATAGGTTAAATATATCAATGACCGATGTTTTTGGTAGATATGACTGCCACCACCTCAGTTTTATTGGACTGAGGAACCAAAAGGTGTGAGTGCGTTGTAGGTAAATTGTGTTTGTCCTTGGTTCTTCTGTAACTGCTTTACTGGTTGACTGGACTTTAACAGAGTTTGACAGACTGGAGCTGACACCAGTTAACAGTGAACTAGAAAAGGTTTATTGAATTTTAAACAAATATCTACTCATATAATGAGCGGTACAGAGACTTGATTCAGTTGTAGAGACTTAGACATTTAAACAAGTGGTGTCACTGACAGTAAAGCTTTTAATACTGTGAGTTCCCTTAAACACACTGCTCTATTCTTAGAAACAGTATCTACTGGAGAACAGACCCCTATCTGTCTCCCACACAGGGCAATAAGCTCTCTTATACGTTCCCTAAGTATAAGAAGACAAGTCTCTTTTACTGGCCCTCTCAACACAGTAAAACCCTAGCTCTTGTCTCAATCTTATTCCCTATCCTTAAGGCTCACTTAAAAACTCTTCTTCTCTGTCAGAACCCTATTTAGCTTCCTCTCCTAAAAATCCCTTCTTTCTGTGTCTGATGTCAAGACACTTCTCCTCCTGTCAAAAGCTGACAGCCTTTTTCCCTCTCTCAACCGACTCCTCCCCTAATTGCTCTGCCCAATCAGGAGTCGGCTTGACTCCTCCTCCTGCTTCTGCCTGTCTTCCAAGATGACAGCTACTGTCCTTCAGGCTTCAGCCTGGTCGCCTTAAAGGTAGATTTCACTACACCATGTAATTGTAAATCCAATGTAGTTGCACAGAATCTGTATGTCTGCATGTCCAATGTCATTCTTTGTCCAAATGCTTTTCTGTAATCTGATAGACCCTCTCACACTGGAAATTGCAATAAAAAGAACTTATGTTTAAAGTTATTGAAAAGCCATTCATGACACACATAGATAGATAACTGTAATGCAAAAATAACATTTTTTTCTAAACAAACACTGAGTTTAACATCCAAGTATTAGCTACTCAATACATCTAAACCATTTCTCCCATACTTTTGCATACTCTGACACTGATTCTAACTAATCTCTTTCTCTGATTCCTTCTCCTAACTGCTCAAATTCCTAAACCCAACTAATTCATCCCTAAATCACTCTGACATACTCAAACTGGATCTACGCTGTCATATAATCCAGTTCAAAGCAGATAATTTCAATTCAGAAATTGAATTATATGGTGGTGTAGATGGGGCCTTCGTTGCATTTTTTACCTCTGACACATTCCACCAATCTTCACTCATTCCCAGTGCTCCATTTTCTCATCTTCTCCCAACACAGCCTGACTGTATTACATCCACTTATTTCATAATGTATTGATTTGGGATGAATCGCTAACCTACCTGTAAAAATGTTTTTAGAATAATTTTAGAAATCACTCAGTCTAATTTTCTTCTTGATGTCTATGTGAACATGCAGAAGGCCCTGTCATTCACAGCCACAAAATTTGATTTTTAAAAGGCATCTGGGGAACTATTGATGTGAAATCCACTGTCTGTGATCAACTTGATGAGACCTCAAATTGTCTCAAATACCTCGGCTGAATACCTTATCCATTTCCTTCATGTAAAGAAAACTGGCTATTCAAAGAATGAGGTTTCAAATGGAAAATGGATTGCTCAAACTTTATGATGACACCTTCCCTGTTGTTCAACCTGTGGGCAATTCACACACTATACAGTTATAGCACTGTGATGTCATTTTATTCACCATGGCTCCATCCTGTGGAATGCTGAGATCTGTAGCATGCCAAGGCTCTATAGCAGTGGTTCTCAACCCGTGGGTCCCCAGAAGTTTTGGCCTTCAACGCCCAGAAATCCTAATAGCTGGTAAACTGGCTGGGATTTCTGGGAGTTGTAAGCTAAAACAATTGGGGACCCACAGGTTGAGAACCACTCCTCTATAGCTCTCTGACCAAGAATTTTAAATACCTCTCTGCAAAATACAAATCCCAGGATTTCACTGGATGTTGCTATGGGACTTAAAGAGGAATCATGACACCATAACTGTGTGGTTTGGAAGCCCCCTGAGAATGATTACAGAAAACAGCAAACCACTTATATCAAGCATGATCACAAATTACATAATTTATCTTTGAAATATCATAGCTAAATCAACAGAAATCATAATGCACGAGGCTGTTCTCTTTCTATTTAATTATTTACCCATCCTGAGCTATAAAAACGGCAGAATGTGGATGTGGTCCATCATCTCTCTCAGTGTTCCCCGCTGCATTGTGTTCTTTTGCATTGTCTGGCTTGTTTTAAATAGGCTGTTTGCATATTGTTTTAACTTCACAGTTGCATACCACCATGGAGACATTTTAAATTGGAAATTAGGAGAAAGCTCATTGGCATACATGCAATGTTGCTCAAAAGAGAAATGTTGGTGTACCTCAGAAGCAAAAAAACACACAAGTTACAAGAACTTGCTGTGACTTTTTGTCTGTTTGGCTGGATTTTGAAGAAAAAAATGTCCACAAAAATAACTTTTTCCGGCTTTCAAATTTACACATCTTTCCTATGCTTGCACATATCATCCAAGTATTTATTTATTTATTTATTTAAAAATTTACATTCTGCCCTTCTATGTTTTCTATTCAGTTGTCTATATTTACATAGCCCCATTTTTATCTCTGAGGCTGGCACCTTTTGTAATCTCACATAATTTGGGCCAGAGTGAAGAGAGAGGGTGTCAGAAGACAGTCCCACCTTTTCTCCTGTGCTATGCTAACAATATAATATAATGTAATATAATATATTGTATATACATACAATATTTGTAATATTATAATGTAATACAATATAATAATAATATATTATAATTATATATTTTATATTACATGTAATATTACTAATTATATTACAATATAATGGTATAGTACAATATAGCAATATATAATACTGATATTGTACTATACTAATAATATAATATATTGTATGTGTGTGCATATATATATATATATACATATATATCTTGTAAGCCGCTCTGAGTCCCCTTCAGGGTGAGAAGGGTGGCATATAAATGTTGCAAATAAAAAAATAAAAAAATGAATAATCCTATCACAGACTTTTTGCATTGCCTCTAACCCAGGCATGGGTAAACTTTGGCCCTCCAGGTGTTTTGGACTTCAGCTCCCACAATTCCTAATAGTTGGTAGGCTGATAGGAATTGTGGGAGTTGAAGTCCAAAACCCTGAAGGCTCGAAGTTTACCCATGCCTTCTCTAATCATATGATTATGCCCAAGCCTGGGTGGCACTCCAAACGGTTTCAGCTTTTTTAAAAAAGGCAATTACAGCCTTCTATTTTTCCTACCATCTTCCACCTCTGAGGTTAGCAGGAGTTCCCAGCTAATGAAAGTCAAATCCTAGTTTGGATGCTCCCGAGCCAATCAGGGAGGGAGCGGGTCTTTTCAATGGCTGTCAAAATAGATAAAATGTATTGCTTTGTACTGTATGGTTATGTCCAATTCCTTTTGAGCAGAGATTTTGTATCAGACATCCTTTCAGGCGTGAAAGTATAGTAAACCTCTGTTATTGCCTTCAAACCCAGTCTATGTTTTTTCTAGCTGTCAAGGTAGATCTGCCAGGTGATGGATCCACTCGGTTCCTTAAGCAGCCAGCTAGCTGATTTCAACAACAACATTGGCATTTGACTTTCAGTGGCATTTGGTATTCTGGTAATAGTTTTATCTTGATGCCTATTGGTATTTTGTGTCAGATTATCCTTTTTCTTCAGTATTTCAGTCTGACGGAATAAGTGGAAGAAACTAGTGAATGGAAGAAGCAAGAGATGAAATGCATTTTACTCTATCATGGGCCACTTTGGAATACCCATGTTAGTCCCCATGAGGTCACACCATCATCAGAAAAAAAAACATATTTTTAAATGGAGACAGTCCACTCTGCCAACTCTTGCTCTACACAACTATGGTTTCACTTTAATTCACTTGGTTATATTTTTAATTCACTTGGGCCAAAACTAACAAAATGAAGTTCAACAATAACAAATGCAAGATACTCCACTTAGGCAGAAAAAATGAAATGCAAAAATACAGAATGGGGGACGTGTGGCTCGAGAGCGGTACATGTGAAAAAGATCTTGGAGTCGTCGTGGACAAAAAATTAAACATGAGCCAACAATGTGATGCGGCGGCGAAAAAAGCCAATGGGATTTTGGCCTGCATCAATAGCATAGTGTCTAGACCCAGGGAACTCATGCTCCCCATGCTCTATTCTGCTTTGGTTAAACCACAACTGGAATACTGTGTCCAATTCTGGGCATCACAATTGAAGAGAGATGTTGATAAGCTGGAATGTGTCCAGAAGAGGGCGACAAAAATGATCAAGGGTCTGGTGAACAAGCCCTATGACGAGTGGCTTAAAGAGCTGGGCATGTTTAGCCTGAAGAAGAGAAGGCTGAGAGGAGACATGGTAGTCATGTATAAATATGTGAGAGGAAGCCACAGAGAGGAGGGAGTAAGCTTGTTTTCTGCTGCCCTGGAGACTAGGATGTGGAACAGTGGCTTCAAACTATAAGAAAGGAGATTCGATCTGAACATTAGGAAGAATTTCCTGACTGTGAGAGCTGTTCAGCAGTTGAACTCTCTGCCCCGGAGTGTGGTGGAGGCTCCTTCTTTTGAAACTTTTAAACAGAGGCTGGATGGCCATCTGTTGGGGGTGCTTTGAATGCAATTTTCCTGTTTCTTGGCAGAGGTTTGGACTAGATAGCCCACGAGGTCTCTTCCAACTATGATTCTAAGAAAAACATAAGTGTAGGAGATTACTTGTGAAGAGGGAGTCAAATGACGGAGAATTCTTGTAGATACCAGTTCAACCACAAGGGATCCAATTTCCTAATTGCCCATTACAACTAATGCTCCCTTAATTAAGTCAGCTTCTAGTAAGGAAGTAATTATGATTTAATGTCTCAACTATTATCTTCAAGTGTCTTTAATGACCAAGGTCTGCATGGCCACTTTGAGTATTTTGGCTTCTGTCTATGTTTTTTTTTAAAGAAAGAATACAAAAAGTTTGGAGGAGACACCTTAGAAGAACACTTGGCAAACACTTGCAAAAAGTAAGAGAAGAAGTTCACTACAGTACAGTATGTTTGACATTTGTTGGCTATAATCTTATCTTACACTAAACAGAAAGGCGGAGAGAGTTCTGGTCTAGCTGGGTTTATCCAACAATGACTAATAAACTCCCATTTCAGTGGCATGATAAATCCACACCTTCTAGCTAATGCTTCAAATGCAATGTTAAAATAATATGGAGGGTAGGATTCAGCATCTTGGATAAGTCAATTAAAGTCCATGGTGCATTCATTTAGGTTGACAGTACATTTACCAGTACTGTCAACCTGAACAATATGTTTACCTAAAGTCAATGCATGTACAATTGCATGTGTTCAAAGAACTCTCCATATGATCAGGATCCAGGAACACAGATATAAAGCTTTCTGGGTATAAATTCTGATGAATATGTACACGAGAGATCTAGAGCTCTTAGTGGACCACAATATAAACCTGAGTCAACAGTGCCAAAAGATCCAATACAATTCTAATGTGTATTAATAGGAGTGTGGTGTTCAGATTAGGGAAAATAATATTACCACCTGATTCTGCCTTGGTCGGACGTCACTACATACCACAAGTCAAGAAGAATACTGTTAAGCTGAATAAGTCTGGAAACCAAGCTCTATGAGGAATGGCTTAGGGAACTGGTTATGTTTAGCATAACCAGCTAAGAGAAGAGAAGACTGAGAGATGGTAGTAAAGTAAAGTAGGTAAAGGTTTTCCCCTGACAACCCTTAATGGGGGTTGATGCTCATCTCCATTTCTAAGCCGAAGAGCCGGCATTGTCCGTAGACACCTCCAAGGTCATGTGGGCAGCATGTCTGCATGGAGCACCGTTACCTTCCCGCCGAAGCGGTACCTATTAATCTACTCACATTGCATGTTTTTGAACTGTTAGGTTGGCAGAAGCTGGGGCTGACAATGGAAGCTCATGCTGCTATCCAGATTCGAACCTCCGACCTTTCATTCAACAAGTTTAGCAGCTCAGTGGTTTAACCCACTGCACCACCGGGGGCTCCAAGATGGCATGACAATCTAATTTAAATGTTTGAAAGGATATCTGCCAAATGACAAAATCAATACAATACAATACAATACAATAAGCCTTTATTGTCATAACATGGCAGAGAGTATAAAACATAGTACACGTAATAAAAAGGGCTTCTCGTTTGCTACACATTCAGTTTGCAGACTTCATTCAGGAATCTTGCCACTGAAAGGCAGCAGCTAAAGTCCTGGCAATTTAAAAGCAAAATCACTTTGTCAGAATCGCTGCGGTTCTTCAGTGAATCTATAGCTTGTGTTAGCAGGCTGGATCTTAGCTCCTGGTAGAGTGGACAGTGCAGGAGAATATGCGGTATGGAGTCTAGCTGTCCTGTGCTGCAGAGGCAGACCCTCTTGTCACTCGGAAGGCCATTGAGTCTTCCTCTGTGGAGCGGCGATGGCATGATGTTAAATCTAGCCAGCATGTAGGCTCTTCTGTAAGAGGGGTTGGTGAGCTCTGTGATGTAAAAGGCTGGATTTCCCTGTGTGTATGGAATTGCCAAGTTAATAGGTGAGCAAGATTTGTTTGCCAAGCTCAACAATTGGTTGTAGTCCCTTTCTAGCAGCCTCCTTTTGATGAGGGTAGAAATCTCGGAAAAAGATAGTAGAGTCAGGAAATCGCTGTCGTAGCCCAATTCCCCAATCTTTGCTAGGACAGTTGAGCACCATTTGGAGTGGTGGAGTTCGCTCAAGGTGAGTTGAGTCAGAGAGTCGCTGGGACTTTGATAGTGTATAGATAGCCAAAATTTAATGATGATTAGCCAGATAGTAGCCTCAATAGAATATTGCCCAGATTCAAGACAAAGAACTGCATACGGGACACAGTTGGGGGCACCATATAGTTTGTGAAGGAATTTCGAATGAAAAGATCTGATGGCGCTGTTATTGGGGATTAACCAGATGGGTGCTCCATAGAGAAGTTGTGACATCGTCTTTGCTTTGAAGACTTGCAGAGCTAGGGGGGATATATTGATTATCAAATGACAAAATCAACCCCCAATCCCATTCGTGTTCAAATTGGGCGTATCAGGTATTTGTGCCCAATTTGGTCCAGTGAATGAATATACATCCTGCATATCAGATATTTACATTATGATTCATAACAATAACAAATTACAGTTATGAATTAGCAACGAAAATAATTTTATGGTTGGGGGTTCACCACAACATGGGGAACTGTATTAAGGGGTCACGGCATTAGGAAGGTTGAGAACCACTGACTTAGATGGTAAAAGCAGTTCAGTAAAAAAGCAGGCTCAAGGAGAGAGATGTTTAAACAAAGATTGGATGGCACTCTCTTGCAAACATTTTATGTATTTCTGCATGACAGGGGATTGAATGAGATGGCTTTGCTGCCCCTTCCAACTCCAGGATGCTATTTGAAGTTTAGGAGTGGGAGCAATACTGTAAATGCTCTCCCCACATTTATAGTAATGGACACAGCCTTGATATTGACAAATCGAGCCATGTAAACCTGCCTAAGGTTGTTTGGCAATTTTGAAAAGAAAGCAGTAAAATAAGACTATTTCTTGATAAGTTCAGTAGGTAGGAGTTTACAGTTTTACCACAGAGAAAATAGAAGAGAAAAACGATTGCTTTTTCTCTCCCCCTTACCACCCCCAATTCCATCTTTCAAGTTGGTTACTAATGTCATCATCATCTCAAGGTATTTTTACAGCATAGTCGTCTGAGAAATAGAAAACCTTTCCTCGTGTTTGACTTATGGAGGATCCTCACGCTATTATGCCTTCAGGTGCACATCTTTATCCACTACAGCAACATATGAAGTGATTGTAACTCATCCCCATTTCAAATTTTTCCTACGTTTTAATTTTCAGGGAGCTGTTTCTGTTTCAAATGTCACCCTCCTTGTAATCCTTAATGCACAGATGGAAGTTACAGGGTTCTGCCAGCTCTCTAGTTCTCAACCCAGCCTTTCACTGCCTCTGGGGCTTTTCTTGTAATTGTTTCCAATAAAATGTTAACAACAGCTGGCTTGGTATAGAGCGCTCTTGCCAGTTTGGGTTCTAGAGAATGTCACGCAAGACTTGGGCGAGGCAATCATTTTCATCACACCGGATACTGCTGCTAGAAAAAAAAATCTCAAAAGCTAGTCCATTTCAGACATAATCCTGAAAAACAGAGAGAAATATAACTGACCTCAAAATGCAACGTAAGTTGATTAATGGAAGCAAATATATTTTGTCCTTTAACATCACCTGTCCTCTCTTTTTTTCATTACTCCACTTCTCTTGCTTATATTTAAGTTCTGATTAATAACAGAATCAGGAAAATATTTTTATCATGATTTCTAATTATCTAATGACAGCAACTTCATTGTCTAAAGCAGTGTTTCTCAACCTGGGGGTCTGGACCTCAGGGAGGGTCTCGAGATGGTCAGAGGAGTCACCAAACACCATCAGGAAACACAGTATTGTCTGTTGGTCATGGGGGTTCTGTGTGAGAAATTTGGCCCAATTCTATCATTGGCAGGGTTCAGAATGCTCTTTGATTGTAAGTGAAATATGTTGTTGTTGTTCATTCGTTCAGTCGTCTCCGACTCTTCGTGACCTCATGGACCAGTCCACGCCAGAGCTCCCTGTCGGCCGTCACCACCCTCAGCTCCTTCAAGGTCAGTCCAGTCACTTCAAGGATACCATCCATCCATCTTGCCCTTGGTCGGCCCCTCTTCCTTTTTCCTTCCACTTTCCCCAGCATAATTGTCTTCTCTAGGCTTTCCTGTCTCCTCATGATGTGGCCAAGGTACTTCAACTTTGCCTCTAGTATCCTTCCCTCCAGTGAGAAGTCGGGCTTTATTTCCTGGAGGATGGACTGGTTGGATCTTCTCGCAGTCCAAGGCACTCTCAGAACTTTCCTCCAGCACCACAGCTCAAAAGCATCGATCTTCCTTCGCTCAGCCTTCCCTAAGGTCCAGCTCTCACATCCATAGGTTACTACAGGGAATACCATGGCTTTGACTATGTGAAATATAGTGAAATAATTTCACTTTGACTAAGTGAAATATAGATCCCAGCAAACAACAACTCCCAAATGTCAAGGTCTATGTTCCCCAAACTCCACCAGTGTTCACATTTGCGCATATTGAGTATTCATGCCAAGTTTGGTCCAGATCCATCATTGTTTGAGTCCATAGCGCTCTCTGGATGTAGGTGAACTACAACTCCAAAACTCAAGACTAATGCCCACCAAATCCTTCCAGTATTTTTTGTTGTTCATGGTGGAACTAGAGAAAGGTGACTTCCATTGTGGATCACCATTAATTATTTAAAACCAATCTGCTTGCGCTGAGATTTTCTTGGCCAGATATATTAAAAATAAAACAGTATTTCTGGGTTGTTGTAGGTTTTTCGGGCTATATGGACCTCACAACCTCTGAGGATACTTGCCATAGATGCAGGCAAAATGTCAGAAGAGAATGCTTCTAGAACATGGCCATATAGCCCGAAAAATCTACAGCAACCCAGTGATTCCAGCCATGAAAGCCTTCGACAATAGTATTGCTTTCTTCTTCCTAATGTGAGATGGAAATAGGTGTACCTTCTAGTCTGCCAGATTCTGCACCTTTAATAATTGCACAGAAGATATAGTTTATGAAGGTGCATGTTACTCATTAGGGAAATGCTATGAGTGGTGTAGATATGCCAGCAGAATCCTCCTCCTCCTCCTCTTCCTTGTCATCCTTAAAGAAAACAGAGGAAATTAAATCCAGAGGTGTCTGAAGAATGTGTCCTAAATACATTCTTCAGACACTGGTTCACTGGAACTTATTCAGCATTAAGTTCCAGTGAACCAAATGGAGCTTACTCCTTGAGTATAGCATTTTAGTCTAAATTTGCATCTAAAAGGAAATGCCACTTAATCAAAGAGCATTTGATGGGGAAAGGTATGTATTGGTTTCAAATGGGTATAATCTTTGACTATAGGCATCAAGCACATTTAAATTACAGGAAAGTAAATTTAGATTAAACTCTTAAGGGCATTAATCATGGTTCACAGCAATGTTACAAGCTGCCAACGGAGACATATTTTTTAAAGAACTCCAAAAATTACAGCTGTCAACTGATTTTCCATGAAAAGATTAAGTCTAATCGAGGTGTTTTAATCTTATATCTTGAAATGCTCAATGTACTTGAAAAGCAGAGGTAATGTCCACTGAATTTTCTACCGTATTAGGATCACTTGCAAAATATTCTACAAGTAAACTAGATTATGATCTCTGTCCCAGAAGTAACTGAATGATTAATTATTCCTTATATTTCATCGTTCATAAGTAGAGAATTTGTGCATCTGTGTCTATGGGCCTTCAAGACCATCAACTTATGGAAACCCCATGAATTTTTCATAGAGTTTTCTTAGGCAATGAATAAGAGTTGTTTTTGCCAGTTAATGCTAACCAGTCCTGCCCCTGAGATGTCTACTTCAAATATCTCCCTTTAACACAAAAACATTGATAATAAAAGGGAACATGGGGTGGAACCATGGACCATTGGTGGTCATAAGAAAACCTGGGGAAAGCGCAAGGAGAAGCTGGGCAGCAATGCCCCCCCGCCCCATGGGATGGACCATTGGTGGTCATCGCTACCCATGGACCACTGGTGGCCATCGCTATTCTAAATTGATCATCATGCTATGAAGCCCAAAATTAAACCGAAAGTTTGGGGTTTGGGTTGGGTTCTTAACTTTATAGTATTCCTGGATGTAGGAATGGCCTTTTGACAATTGGAAGGTTATTACTCCACCACTAATTTGGAAGATGTAGGAGGTCTGGTAGAAGTGTCAGTTAATTGTAAAATTGTCCCCAAGGAGCAGGATGTTGTCCACAGGTCACATTTTTACCACCAGATGGAATTATAGAGACCACCAGTTACAAAATAGCTTCATTTGCCTATGTTTTTCTGCCAATCTAAAAATGGGTCTTTATAACTTTGCAAGGAAAGCACAATACCACTATTGACTAGATATGTCACCAGACAAGCCTTTTGTTGTGTTAGACTTCCCTGCCTTATTCACCACCAAGGTGGTTTAGGTATCACTGTCATCTATTTGTAACTCTTGTACTGTTCCCTTCTTTCTTATCGGAATGTAGTTCAGACAATAAATAGTCACTTTCTTATCTTGCTACGTGAAGTGTCTCAGTGTGATAACCTTCTGAGTCATATGTGCTCATCTAGGGATATTTTAGGGAGCACAATTCACTTACCAATTGTACACTCATACCCTGCTATCTTATGCTAGCCCATCACTATTTCTGCTACCTTCTACACATGGAGGGCAGTAGTCTAAGAAGGAGAGACATCGGTATCCTTGAAATCTCTCCATGGGTTTCCCCATAAGGCTTGCCTAGTGAAGTCAAAGTGGAGACAAGATTTCCGAACATTTAGGATCTCATCACATTGAAGTCCTGAAACCAGGTGAAAGCGGGGGCATCCATGGCACAAAATCGGTGGCCATTATGGGAACCTGTCACCCCATGTTGTCCATTCCCCGTCCCCATCCCATGGGGGGTAGGGGGGGGAGAAGCATTGCTGCCTGGTTTCTCTCTGGGCTTTCCCCATATTTTTATGAAAATATGAGAAACCTCATGTGTTCGCTGGGTTCCGTCATAGGACTCTGAGAGCACAGTTCATGGACGGAGCCCCGTCCGAAGTAGCTGTGCATCATATGAAGGGATCCAGTGGGCTCCATCCAGGAACTGTGCCCTCAGAGTCCTATGACAGGTCTGAAAGCCCATGTAATGAAGTAGTTATTGCTGAACTGATGAGTTCAAGGAAGAAATAAAATGTTAGTATTTCTAGTATGTAGCTCAGGTTTTTAAATCTCCCTTGCTAGCTTTTGACATTTTCATGTCTTTGACTTCACAATTCCCTATGTGAAGTTTCCAGATGCTTTTCCCCCTCCTCAATAATTTGCCCTTTAGCACATCATATTTATGTCACTATAGTTAGTTTAGAAATATTGGTTGTTGCAGCCAAGAATATGTCATAGGCACAGAAACTACTGTTGACATTTGTGACAGTTCCAGGAAGAGCTGCAGCTCTGTCACAGTTACAAGTGGAAGAAGAAACAGCAGCAGCATTGCCCTTACAGTTGCATATGCCATGGGCAGCCCTTTACCACGTACACTCTTATAGTCCACATTAGGAAAAGATGGAACCTTAGCTTTGTGTGCATGTGTTAAATCAGAATTATTCCAAATACATAGGAAACTCCCAGATTTCTATCAGTAGTCATTGAGGTGTAGGTCCAGGCATTTTGGGCTCAGGGATAAAACAGTTGAAGAAACTAACATCCTCTGACATGGTCAAAGCTGTTTTTTGCATGCCCACGTATGTTCTGGGACACAGCCTGGTAGCCAGTTAGTCACTATGGGGTTTGTAAAGAAGATCAAAAGATACCTGGGGCAGGGGGGAACAAAAGAATCCCACCGCTGCCACCACTGTGAAATAATTAGCAGCTGACCATGGATTAAATATATCAATGACCGATGTTTTTGGTAGATATGACTGCCACCACCTCAGTTTTATTGGTGTGAGGAACCAAAGGTGTGAATGTGTTGTAGGTAAGGTGTGTTTGCCCTTGGTTCTTCTATTGCTTCTTCACTGGCTGACTGGACTTTAAAGAGGTTTCTATTATTGACTTGACTTGGTTCTGAGGAGATTGACAGACTGAGGCATTCACCAGTTAAAAGTGAACTAGAAAAGGTTTATTAAACTTTAAACAAATATCTACTCATAGAATGAGCGGTACAGAAGCGTGATTCAGTTGTAGAGACTTAGTTGGGTTAAACACATAGTTCTACTGACAATAAAGCTTTTAAAACTGTGAGTTTCCTTAAACACACTGTTCTATTCTTAGAAACAGTATCTACTGGAGAACAGACCCCTATCTGTCTCACACACAGGGCAATAAGCTCTCTTATACTTTCCCTTAGTATAAGAAGACAAGTCTTTTTTTTTTACTGGCCCTCTCAACACAGTAAAACCCTAGCCCTTGCCTCAACCTTATTCCCTATCCTTAAGGCTCACTTTAAAGCTTTCTTTCCCTGTCAGAACTCTATCTAGCTTCCTCTCCTAAAAATCCCTTCCTTCTGTGTCTGATGTCAAGACACTTCTCTCCCTGTCAAAAGCTGACAGCCTCTTTCCCTCTCTCAACCGACTCCTCCCCTAATTGCTCTGACCAATCAGGAGTCGGCTTGACTCCTCCTCCTGCTTCTGCCTGTCTTTCAAGATGACAGCTACTGACACTCAGGCTTTGGCCTGGACGTCTTAAAGGTAGATTTCTATCAGTAGTCATTGAGGTGTAGGTCCGGGCATTTTGGGCTCAGGGATAAAACAGTTGAAGAAACTAACATCCTCTGACATGGTCAAAGCTGTTTTTTGCATGCCCACGTATGTTCTGGGACACAGCCTGGTAGCCAGTTAGTCACTATGGGGTTGAATCTGTGCCTGCGATCCTGCAGTTTCCCCCTCTGCAACCAGTAGAAAGGTATTTTAGTCAAGACATAGGATACCTTCTTCTGCAATGTCTTTAGATGTGGTTATACTGACACAACTGGAGGTTACACGAGAGTAAAACTCAGGCCCATAGCGAGGATTTTGATTCAGGGAGTGCTGAGTTTGATTCGGGGGGGGGGGGGGGGGGGAGCTGAGGATCTACTCTAGCAAACCTTTTCTATAGTTATCCCAATACCCCCATGCATATGGGATATATTGAACATGGTGATCAGATCATGATATGAATATACATAACAGTTTAAATAATGTACCAGTAAGGCCTTCTCGCCGACCACCCTGAGAATTTGGGGGTAAAACTCTTATATATTTCTGGAAAGAATGTTTTTTTAGGTGGATGAATCATGGAATATGCCAAATCCAATTCTTTTTACCACTGCTTTCCATTATTAATTTTCCTTATGTGTGGTTGATTAAGAGCTCTTTGTGTTGTTGTTCAAATGGTACCAGTAAGCTTCCTCTTAGATCACTACCTGATGTTTTGGTTTGAGTGTTGAACTCTGGGAGACCAAAGTTCATATCCCTGCATAGCCACTGAAGCCCATTGGATGCGCTTGGGCAAGTCACTCAATCTTAAGAAAGAAGCACTGAGAAACATCCTCTGACTAAGTCCAGGTCAGAAAAGTCCAAAGTAATTTGAAGGCACACAACAATGATAACAGCAACAGCAACAACAAAAACAACAACAACCATTCCTCTAAGGCACCCTTCCACAACTCACTACCTTCTAAATATTTTAGTCTACAGTGGTCATTATTACTGAAGCTATGAAAGTTGCAATCTAAACAACTAGATGGAACCCATTTGGGGAAGAGCAATCAAAGGATGTGTTACCTTTTCGCTAAGATAAGGCCCACCTAAACTGCCATAAAATCCAGTTTCCGAATCCCTATTATCTGCTTTGAACTTGATTACATGGCAATGTAGATCTAGTGGAAGATAGGCTTGCTCAATTTGTTTTTCTGCCAGCAATTTGCAAAGGAGAAAACAGGCAACACCTGACAAGGGAAAACCAAGAGTCGGCAACCAAAGAGAGCGTAATGGATATCTAAGTGGCTTTTTGGACTACAACTTCCATCATGCCCTGTAGATCCTGAAAGCTGTTATCCAAAACACTCATCTTTTATGTTTCTGAAACTGAATGTTTTCATTTACATATCTGGAACTGAGTGTGCTTATATTCCTCTGCAAAATGAATAGTTAGTGCCTTCATGCACAAAGAACAACTATGCCCTTGAAAGTGCTTTCCAAGTACTTTCCTTTGTTTACATTGCTCATAACATTTCCAATTCCTCTATCTCTACAACAGACACCAATATTAAAGGTGCTATCACAAATAAATGGAGTGATTTATAATGTCACTCAAAAAGAAGTGATGACAGCTCTTTATCCCAAACAAATTATGCCTGCACAAAAAATGCCTCACTTTTTTTTTAAAAAAAAATAAGCATTTTATTTATTGTACCAAAAGTGTTATTAACAGCTCAGACAAGTTTCCCATTTTAGGGGCTACTTACTCACTATTCTTCATTTTGAGTCTGATGGCTGATACTACCTCCTTAGTGGTATAAATTTCTTCTTGCAGAGATACCATCTGATAAAATCTGGAATGCAAGCTAAATCCACAGACATTTATCCCGAAGTTCTGTAGAAACAGAAATCTAACCACTGCATAACATTGGCCAAATGTAATTTATTTTGGTCAACAACACAGTATTTGTACAAGTAAAACTAATACTGTTAGTCATACAATCTTAAATGATGCATGCTTTGTAGCTGAGCGTAAAGATAACATGTTGAGCAACAACATTATTTGTGATGGGTTACTTTTCCCATCTAAGAAGCGAAATACACTTACAGACGCTTATCCCAAAGTTTTGGAGAAGTTGAGATCTAAAAAATGCATAACGCTGGCCAATTGTAATTTATATTGGTCAGCAATACCGTATTTGTACAAGTGAAGCCAATGAAGTTACCCATACAGACTTAAATGATGCATACTGTGGTGTTGAGCTTAAAGATAACATGTTCTGAGAAACATTGTTTGTGATGGATTATATTTTTTTCCATCTAGGAAGAGGCAATACATTTCTCTTGGCCATTTAATATAATGCCATTCTTTTCTTGTTATCAATAAATAACTTTTTCCTATTGCTCATGGACATGGGAACCTATTGCCACTAACCTACCTTAAATGTAAAGTGTAGTTAGAAAAGTGTTTTTCCCATGGTTGTTGTTGTTTTCTTACCTACCACTCACCATAAATTGAGATGGGAAACAAAAACAATTTAAAATACAATATTGCTTCCTGCAAGAAGCTAGAGTGCCTCATTGCCTTTTAATTTTTTTAAAGTCTAAATACTTTTAAAGGCATCAGTTCCTACCTGATCTTGGAAGCTAAGCAGGGGGCAACCCTGGTGTGTACTTCGATAGAGACCACCAAGGAATGTTTTGTAGGAAGAATCTGACAAAACCATCTCTGAGGGGCCCTTCCTCTCAGCCATAATACACAGAATATCAAGGCATATAATCCACAATATCTGCTTTGAACTGGGTTATCTGAGTCCACATTGTCATATAATCCAATTCAATGTGGATTTTATACAGCTGTGTGGCATGGGTCTGAGTATTTCTTGCCTAAGAAAAACCTGAACCTTTTGGGATACACCAAGATCCACCACTCCCCTCAGTTTGCAGTAGTTGAAGTAAGCTGAGGATAAATAGGGAAATGGAAGTTGTTGAGACAAAATGGGATATTTTTAAAGCATCTGGAAAAGTGGAATGGCAAAGAATAGGGACTGTCCCTGCCGAATGGAATTGTTGGAATACATGCATTTCAAGCTACAATCATGTGAGAGGCTGCTTTTACCTATGATTTTTCACTTTTATATTAGGCTGGAAAGTATATGTTTTTTTTTAAACTCAGGCTTGTTTTTCATAGTATTGGAAAATTGTTTACATGTCTTCAGAATTTTAGAAAAGCATGACCTTTTAGAGATCATAACCTTTTAGAGAAGAGCCAAAACCCCGTTTGAGCAGAATCTTCTCAAGTGGTATACAACCAAATATAATTATGCAAGGAAATTAACATCAGTTGCTAGATTAAATGACCTGTTGCCTCTGATCTTTTAGAAAACAGAGAATATGCCAGTGCATAAAATAGTAGTTTTTCAGTGCCCAAAATATATCTACTTTCCCATAAAACAACTTGTTTTATATTATACACTCAAGAGACAAAATAAAGTAGACTTTGGTAAAAATAACATATTTGGTTTACTCACAACTTTCATGTGTTCAGCATACACAGGTACACAGCTTATTAGTCAGTTATAGTTATGTTTAGATAGTTTCTGTGCCATCCAGTCAGAACATCTCTCTTACAATAAACAGGCAAGTGTTTACAAGTCTGCGATCTGGAGAGTCCCAAAGTCTAAAGAAGTCTTGTGTTCTGTGCTCATCCCAAAGCAGATCACATGGTCTTCAGCCCCTCCCACAACTTCTCAGGAAAAGATAGAGCAAGGAAAGAAAGCTGCATACCAGAACATACATATAATAAGTAAACAACAGAATTATAACATAAACAAATTACTAGAGGAGGCTTGAAGAAGGTTGTAATTTCCAACATGGAAAGAATCATATGATGTTCAATAGAACTGTGCAAAAAAAATCATTTGTACCTCTCATGTTGGATGTATTTTGTTAGATTTGTACATATGAAGTGATATTAAGAAATGCAAGGGACACTGTGATGAATCTAACCTTTTGCCAGGAAGGCCGAAGCCTGGAAAGTCAGTAGCTGACATGTTGAGAGATAGGCAGGAGAGCTAAGAGGCAAGAGGGAGGAGTCAGCCGACTCCTGATTGGCTAGAGCAGTCAGGGGAGGAGTTAGCTTTTAGAGGGGAAAAAGGCTGTGTCTTTTGACAAGCTGAGGAGAAGAGCTTTAAACATCGAAGAGTGCAGAAGGATAGATAGGAAGAGGGAGCTGTGAAGAATTTAGACAGGGAGAGAGAACTTTTGAAGTGAGCCTTGGGAGTTAGAGCATAGGAAAGGCAAAGGTTCCTGTATCACTGTATATAGGGTCAGTGTAGGAAAGCCTGTTTGCTCTGTGAGGCAGTCAGTGGACTGTTCTCAAGGACACACTGTGTCAATGTAGTGAACAGTGTGAGACAAGGAACTCACAGGGAACAAAAGTTATAGTCTTAAGAGAAGACTACTTGTCTAACCAGCTAAGCCTCAAGTAAACGCATTACGCTTTTGTACCACTCTTATTAAGAGTTGATTTGTTCATCAAGTTTAAATAAACCTGTTTCTAATTTCATTTTAAACTGGTGTCTGCCTTGGTCTGTCCTACACATTAAATCTCAGCTAGCCTAAAGAAAACTACTTTCAGTCCAGTCAGCGAAGGAAGCAGTTGTTAGAGAAGAACAAGGGCTTGAACAAACTTTACCTATTTCACATTCACACTTATGTTTTCCTCAGACATATAATTGAGGTGGTGGTGGCGAATCTACCAATTACATCGGTCATTAACATCGTTAATACAGTTGGTCACTCAACAATACTACTGAGGAGGGATAAGAGTCTTTCCCCCTTTGTCACAGTCGTTTATCTTTGTTAAAGCAGTGTCCAGCTGAACGTTAACATCTTAACCTTTCAACTGGTGGGCAGTGGGTGTGATTGTTGTCCCCTCTGCCCAGTGTATCGTTAATTTTGTTATAGACACCCACGTAAAAATCTTAAGAATCAAAATACTCATCTATGATTCCTAAGTTGAAGTTCAATGATATGTGTTACGTGTCATATACAGAGAGACATTCAACGGAATAGCTGTTGAAACTTTTTTTTTAAAGTTTTTGTCAAACTTTTAAAATTCCCCAAAAATCACACAATGTGCAATTTTTCTGAAACTTGTGGGGAAATGATGGTCTGGTTATTTTGTGTCATTGTAGACAAAATCACGAAGATACCTCTTGTAGTTTTTTTAAAATGTTTGTTAAAATTTTAAAATCCCCCCAAATCACTGGATGAGAGAAATGTTCTGAAACTTGGGGGGGAGGGGTTACAGTGTAAGTGTGTTCTACAATTGTAGCAAGTTTCATGCCAATAGCTCTAACAATGAGGGAGAAAGCAGCCCCTGAAGTTTCCTCATTGGCACAATTTTTAACGAAAAAGTAACGAAAAACCCGTTATATCATTATAGTTATGATACAAACCCTTTTACGGTATTTTAGATACATGTTATAAATGATTCACCACCACCCCTAATTTAGTAACGAATATTGAAACATATTTTTCATTGATTGCGCAGGCCTAATGTTCAATTACTTTTCTCAGCAACTGATATTTATTTTTACACTGAAGAAGGGTTGAACTCATGATCTAGAACTTGAGATAATGATCTGTTTGTTGCATTTGCTTCTCACAAGATTATTTATTGTTATACATCCCTATATTGATGCATTCTCTGTTTACATTGCTTCAATATCAGCCTTGCATATTGTGCTGTAACAACTGATACTGTGATAATCTTCATACATTAATCCACTCCTTTGGATTGTTTGTAATTCCATATCTCTAGGCTACACCATGACTAATATGCAACTCTATTGTTTGTCATTCAGTATTACACTCACTTTGCATTGTAATCAGTTTTTGAATATATCAATTCGATTCATCTATCAGTCATCTGGAATAGTGGTTTTAGTGATGGTTTACTTATATTTATGACCCTTTCTGCATACTGGTGAGAACAATGTGCCGGGTTTATTGGATTTTGCAGGAAAGCTCTCCCAGGCACTAACTCTCTGAAGGATCTTTCAGGCTAAAGCAGGGGTTCTCAACCTTCCTCATGCTGCGACCCCTTAATACAATTCCGCATGTTGTGGTGACCCCCAACCATAAAATTATTTTCCTTCCTACTTCATAACGGTCATTTTGCTACAGATATGAATCCTAATGTAAATATCTGATATGCAGGATGTATTTTCATTCACTGAACCAAATTTGGAACAAAAACCCGATACGCCCACATTTGAATACTGGTAGGGTTGGGGGGGGGGGGTAGCTTGATTTTGTCATTTGGGAGTTGTGGTTGCTGGGATTTGTAGTTCACTTGTAATCAAAGAGCATTCTGAACTCTATCAGCGATGGAATTGAACCAAACTTGGCACACAGAACTCCCATGGCCAACAGAAAATACTGGAAGGGTTTGGTGGGCATTGACCTTGAGTTTGGGAGTTGTAGTTCGCCTACATCCAGAGAGCACTGTGGACACAAACAATGATAGATCTGGACCAAACTTGGCACGAATACTCAATATGCCCAAATGTGAACACTGATGGAGTTTGGGGAAAATAGTCCTTGACATTTTGGGAGTTGTAGTTGCTGGGATTTGTAGTTCACCTACAATCAAAGAGCATTCTGAACCCCACCAATGACAGAATTGGGCCAAATTTTCCACATAGAACCCCCATAACCCACATAAAATACTATACTTTAGTGATCCCTCTGACACTCCCTCGTGACCCCTCCAGGGGTCCTGACCCCCAGGTTGAGAACCACTGGGCTAAAGGTTTTTAAAATGGGCAATTGATCAGAAGAGATTCAAAAAAGAAAAGAAATCAGGTTGCAAACAAGCGGATTTTGAAGCAAAAATAATTATTTCTTTATTAAGATAGAAAAATAGCAGTGGAAACCAAACAGAATCAAATGTGTTTTCCATATGAGCTTTTTCTCAAACAAAAAGAACAGGTGATAAAAATCCCTACTTATGATCAAATCAAATGTGGTATGGGGGGGGGGCAGCCAAGCTTCAGGCTAAGGCAGGCCCGTAGCCAGGATTTCGTTTCGGGGGGGGGGGGGGGCTGAATTTTTCAGGGGGGGTTTCGGGGGGGTTGAGTTTCGGGGGGGCTGAGTCTGAGTGAAAGAGGGTCTACCCTAGCAAACCTTTTGTATCATTACCCCAATACCCCGATGCATATGGGATATATTGAGTATGGTGATCAGATCATGATATGAATAAACGTAACAGTTTCAATAATATACCAGTAAGGCCTTCTCGCGGACCACCATCAGAATTTCGGGGGGGGGGCTGAAGCCCCCCGAGCCCCCCCCCCCCCGGCTACATGCCTGGGCTAAGGGTACATCTATACTGTAGAATAAATGCACTTTGACAGCACTTTAACTGCCCTGGCCCAATGCTATGGAATTATGGGAGTTGCATTTCACAGGCTCTTTCACCTTCTCTACCAAAGACTGCTGATGCCTCACTACACTGCAAAATGGAGTCGCATTGGCACAATGGGTTAAACCCTTGTGCCAGCTGAACTGCTGACCTGAAGATCGGAGGTTTGAATCTGTGAGACCGAGTGAGCTGTCAACTCTAACTTCTCCTGCAGGGACACGAGGGAAGCTTCGCACAGGATGGCAAAACATCTGGGCATCCCCTGAGCAACATCCTTGCAGACGGCCAATTCTCTCACACCAGAAGCGACTTGCAGTTTCTTAAGTGGCTTCAGACACAATATAAAAATCCAAGATTCCAAAGTTATGACATTTAAATTGGTGTCGACCAGAATTAATTATAAAGTGTACGTGCACCCATAGAGAAGGCTCTGCTATTCAGACTATCTTCATGTGAAGAAAGAAGGGTGGAGCTAAAAAGAGGAAGATTTTTATGCAAAAGGAAAGGTGTGAAAGTAACCTTCATTTATTCTCTATTCGCTTTTACCGGAGTTGTCATTTGGACTCTTCTGATAAAAATCGAGACAGGTTCCACATTTTGGGCCTATCTGAATGGGCTCCCAGAAGCTAAGCACGATAAGTTGTGGTTAGTACTTGAATTCCCATTCAAGTACTAACCCCAACTTATCGTGCTTAGCCCAATAAAGACTTGGGCTGTAGGCTATATTTCAGAGAAATGAACTGATAAAACCACCTTGTCTACAAAAACACTATAAAATTCAGCATGGCCCCACAAAATCAATTGGGGGCACAGAGAAGAAAATTTTGTCAAATTCATGGGGTCATCATAAATAAACTAGTAAAGACGCAGAAAAGCTCATAGGTCTTGGTGGCTTGGGAAAAGCAAATGTTATGTCTGTGTCACTATCACAGTGGAACAGAAATTGTGAAGTTGACTGTAACTCTGTTTGGACATTCAAATTCTGCTCTCATACAAGAACATAGCAAATTGCTTAATATGGAGCCAAAAACCATACATAAGAAAGGTCTAATTGTTTATAAGAATAAGGAGGGTCACCAGCCAGTAGTTACAGTGTTGTGATGAATTATGTCAATAAATATGATCTGCAAGCAGCGGTTAGGCAAAGAGCTGCCTCTTGCAAGTCTACACCAAGAAGCAGACTAGCAATAGCTAACTACCTTATATACTCTAGAATAAGCCGACCTGAATATAAGCTGAGGCACCTAATTTTACCACAATAAACTGGGAAAACAGATTGACTCACGTATAAGCTGAGAGTGGGAAATGCAGCAGCTACTGGTAAATTTCAAAATAAAATATATACCAATACAATTACATTAAATGAGACATCAGTAGGTTAAATGTTTTTGAATATTTATATAAAACTGTAATTTAAGACTGCCCAATTCTGATTAAACCATTATTCTAACCTTCTTCAATGTAAATGTGCAAATGTATCCTTCCAATAACAATACAGAGAGTAAAATAATAAATGTACTACTACTACTACTACTACTACTACTACTACTAATAATAATAATAATAATAATAGAGTAAAATAAGATATGTAATAATAATAAGCAAAATAATAATAATAATAATAATAATAATAATAATACCACCTGCCAGCAGCAAAGAATTGGTGGGATCATAAACCCACAAATTGGTGGGATCATAAACCCACAAACCCACATGCAAAAATACTGTGGGACTTTTGAATCCAGACTGACAAAGTTTTGGAACACAATACACCAGACATCACAACTGTGGAAAAGGAAAAAGTCTGGATTATTGATGTCGCCATACCAGGTGACAGTCGCATTGAGGAAAAACAACAGGAAAAACTCAGCCACTATCAAGACCTCAGAATCGAACTGCAAAGGCTCTGGCATAAACCAGTACAGGTGGTCCCAGTGGTCATTGGCGCACTGGTCCACCTTACTTGGATCTGCACGCATCATTCGAAAATACATCATACAGTCCTAGATGCTTGGGAAGTGTTTGACTTGTGATTTTGTGATACGAAATCCAGCAAATAAATCTCTTTTGCTGTGACATACTGTGCTTTTGTGTCAATAATAATCATAATCATAACCGAGTAAATAAATAACCTTGACTTGAGTGTAACCCAAGGGGGACTTTTTCAGCCTAAAAAAAGGGCTGAAAAACTAGGCTTATACTCGATTATATAGAGAATGAATCCGGTTTCTGCCTCCTGCAGAATTCTGGGGTTTGTAGTTTAGTGGGGCTGTTAAAAGCTCATCCATAAACTAAAAGCCCTTCAATTCTGCAGGACGCAACAACTGGATTTAAAGTGGATTCATTCTTAGCCATCTTGAAAGAGGTGAAACCTCATTTTAAAGTACAAATCGGCATTTTCCTTCAAAACCAGCCTCTCGCTTGCTGACAAAGAAATAGATTCACTCTGGCATTCAAGAGAGCTTTATGTGCTTAACTGCAGTAATCTGTTTGCTCCTAACAAGTGGAGGTCTTGACAGACTTGGGGCTCCTTCCACACAGCTGAATAAAATCCCACATTTTCTGCTATGAACTAGAATATATGACAGTGTGGATTCAGATAATCCAGTTCAAAGCAGATATTGTGGAATTGTCTGCCTTGGTATTCTGGGTTATATGGCTGTGTGGAAGGGCCCTGGTACACCTATATTAGTTTATATTTGATCTTTGTCCTATGTGTTGCCACTCCATTGTTTTCATCAGAGGATCATCTAAGAGGTTTTCCTGGTTTATTCCATATTAATTAAATGCCTCATTCAATTTGGGCCTTCCTGAAAAACCCGGTTCTAATGAGGTATTGGGCCTGTGGGGGCTTGTGTTCTGCAACACCAGGGGTAAGTAAGTACTCACAAAATTTCCACAGCTTTGGGTTCCTGGAGCCCAAAGTTGAAGGAGGGTGCACAACCCCTCCCTTCAGCCCCAATTTACCCCCCTAAAACTTCCTAGAAAAGGTCCCTAGCAGCCATTAATTCTCACTTCGCATCCTCCTGGTGCAAGAAAATTACGTATGAGGAGATGGGGGGGGGGGGGTGCGAGGAGGTATTTTCCTCCACATCCCTTCCATCAGGATAGCACATAGCCACCCCAGGAGGGAAATCCCAGGGTTGTGGGAGGAGGTGAGGACTAAAACCCATGCCAAAGCAGCTTACTTTAAACCGTGTTGTTGTAGGTTTTTCCGGGCTTTATGGCCATGTTCTGGAGGCAATTTTTCTCCTGACGTTTCGCCTGCATCTATGGCAAGCATCCTCAGAGGTAGTGAGATCTGTTGGAAGTACTTTACTTTACTTTAAACTGTTTAGGCACAAGTTTCAGTGATGTATGGACGGCTGCTGAGATAAGACAGGATCTGGTGCCATTGGGATATATATGAATTAGTGTTATCAATCACCAAGATACAGCTAAAAGTGAATGACTTGGCAGAAATAGGTTGCTTTTCTAATTTGTTCAGAAAAAAAAATCATTTTGGAAAGATTGGAAATTCTGATAGTGTTCTGTCGCGCGCTGGGCTTGAAACGAATTGCTTTTAAAACAGGACGTGCAACTTTAACTCAGCAGGAAGCCAGGGGGCCCGAAGAGAAATTCGTAAGGATTTTCACCATAAACAGTCTCTAGAGGGCTTGTAAAATATAACAAAGTCTTTTATTGGTGAACAATCAACAGAAACTTCTTTTGTCTTCAAAAGGTTAAACAAATGCTTCCAGGCTTTGTGCAACTGGTGGCTTCTAACTGTTACTTTACTCTAAAAGAAAATCCCTTTCCAAACTTCTCCCAGGCTAACTGTGAATCTAAACCTAACTGATGTGGATCCACTACCGGGCTGAACTGTGTCTCAAAACCGAGTGGACCTACCAGTAGGCCTGTAGTCACTTAGCTGGAGTTCTTGATGTAACTGTGTGTGTGTTATCTGAGTCCTCACACAGATAATGTGGGGTTTTCTGCCTTGATATTCTGGGATATAGGGCTTTGTGGATGGGCCCTTAGGCTCCTTCCACACAGTTGAATAAAATCCCAGATTATTTGCTTTGAACTGGAATATATGGCAGTGTGGACTCAAATATCCCAGTTCAAAGCAGATATTGTGGGATTTTCTGCCTTGATATTCTAGGTTACATGGCTGTGTGGAAGGGCCCCTAGTGCTTCAGAGTTCAATATGAATTGCAAAACAATACATAAGAGAGATAATAGCAGTGATTAAGTGGATTCACTCGACAGCGAAACTGCTACTGAAGAGAAAACAACAGGAAATTATTTAAATAGAAGATGCTAAATACATTGTTGATGCAGAGGACGGTTTTGGGAAATATCCCATTATTTGGGGGGGGGGGGTGTTCTAATATATTGCTAGAAAAGCTATAATCATCAGTCTAGCAAATGAACTAAACATATACATGAAACAAACAACCATTGTTTGTTGAACGGCCTACATTTTTATTAGTCAGATAGTGATGTTTGAGTTTTTGAAAAAAGAGAAAATGAACCTCTATCTCCAGTCATGGAAAAAGTATTTTATGCTATTCCTTGCAGAGTTCTCCAATAGCCATGCTGGCTGGAATGGAGTATTCTGGAAGCAGTAGTCCAAAAAGCATTTCTCCCCTAAATTCTCATCTAATATTCATCCTATGCCTATTAATACATTTAGCCAGCTCTATAAATACCTGGAGTGCTGTTTATGAGGTTGGATGGATGGGGCAGAAAATGCCTTAAGGTTAATACATTGAAGCAGTGTCAGTAGGATCAGCATCCTCCATGAACCTTCCACATATCAGACTAGGCTAGAATACTGTTGCTAAAACGCCAGATTTTTTATTTTTTTGCAAAATCAAGATCCATAAAAATATAAAATGTCTGACTGGATTTGTGAAAGAAAATGATGCATTTTAAAATAGAAGGGGATTATAAGCTTTATTAAGAAAGTGACACCTCCCCCCCCCCCCCCCCCGCTTTCTGCAATACGTGTGATGAAGTTCGAAAACACCACAAACCTTGTAAAGCTGCATGTTTCTCATGCAAGCTGTGCTTTGCCTTGCAGTGATGCAATATGGATACCTTATGACCTCATGTATGCTACAGTGGTAAGCGAGTAAGCTAGTAAGCAAGAAGCCAAATTGGCCAAGGGTCATCGCAATGCATTCATGGTTGCAAAGGGTATTTAGCCTTCTGGCTGACAAACGGGAGTTGTCAGTTCAACGTGGTTCTTTCCATGCAAAGTTCTATGGATTAACCTTTGCTTTAAGCAGCACGCTTTTGGCTTCCTGAATCTGGGATTTTGGGTCTTGTGTTTCGCTGTTTTACCATGGACTCTTGTTTGACCATTGCCTAAAGGATTATGCTTCATATTTTGCCTTTGTATCTTGGGAACAGTGTTTTTGCATTTAAGCCTCTGTCCTGCTTGTGGAACTTTTGCATTTCTTATTCTATGTTTTGACTTTGCTTTTTTCTCAATAAACTACGAAATCTACAGCTCTGGCATGGTGGTGTTTGGGAGCAAGATGAAACTACCCTGAGTTGCAACAGTAGCTTTCTTGTGTTCCGATGGGGCTCCGATGGGGCTCCATGGTGCAAGAGAAGAGGGTGCATTGTAAGCCACTGTGGTGGCACACATTATCCCACCATATTTTCTCTCATCATACAGGGAAAAGGGGGGGGGAGTGCTACACTTACAACCCCGTGGTGGTGGAGGAAGTGTCTTTTGGCACTTCCACCCCACTTTGGGAGGAATGTGTGTGGTCCTTGCCATGTGTTCTGTGATGGCACATGGCAGGACCCATCCTTGCTCTGCAACAAAGTGGCAAAATGGGGCAAAATGCCCTGTGTGAAGAGGTGACAGGAGAGTTATGGGTTTCCATAACCAAGCAGGGATTTGAACTACGGTCTCCAGAGTCATAGTCCAATGCTCAAACTACCAAATCAAACATTCTACCCATCAGCTTTGAATACTCTATTGGAGGTATATAACACAAAGTCATAATCAGCATCAGCAATCACTTGTATCTGATTGTCTTCCAAGGGTAAATTATTGATGGTGGTTCCATAAGTGACTGTGAAGACTTATTCTGGCTCCACATGGTCTTTCACAATGAGGACATAGATTTCTAGATGGAAGGTGGGCACAAAAAGGGTTTGCTTGATGGACCTTCCTCTTGTAACATTTTCTTCCTTTCACCCTGTATTCATGTTTCTTCAAAATCCATAGCACCATTGGTAACATCTGACCTCCAGTTACAACACTAGGGTGCCAGGGCTTCCTAGTTCCTGATGTTCATACCAGTGCGTTGTTTTTTTTTTGGGGGGGGGGGGGGTGGTAGCTTTAAAATCTCTTTTGTTGCCCACTGACATTCTGTTTCCCATTCTAAGAGTTGAGATTAAAGCAACTGTTTTGGGAGACAATGATCAGACATTTGGACAATATGCCCAGTCTAGCAAAATAGAATACTATTGACCAAAGAGTTCTTGCCCAGAATCTGATGTAGAGATATTACTACTTCCACAGTGTGGTCTGTGCTATTTGGGCTTGGCCCACAATTTCACCTACAAGCATCTAAACCAAGTGAAATGGGAGTTGCCATGCAACCTTAATTCTAACACTTTCTGTAAATAGTGCCAATGGATGAAAACTTAATGCTCAGCATGGCATCATGTAGCACCAAACAAATGTACACAAACTAACTCACAAAAAAACCTCATCACACTTACTAATGTAAGCATCCTAGGATGCTTGCTAGCCAGTTGAGAGATGGATGGGCACGCAGCCCATCACACAACATCCCTCAACTTCCTATGGAGGCCCCACCACCAACTGGCTTGGAAGCGTCCTAGGATGCTTCCTCATCAACACAGATAAGGTCCTTAAACAGTCCACATTGGTCCCTGAGAAGTATATATTCTCATCAATAAACATGTTGCAAAGATTCACCTAAATAAATATCAGCACATAATATATAATTACGATAGGAAATTACTGTCATGTTTTTCATCTCTTTTCAAGCTGATTCACAAAGCTTCAACACAAGAAAGCTCCTTAATTATAATTATACCTTACAATTTCCCAACATTGTTTCAATTACGAACATTAAACAAGAATACATTTTTAAAATATGAAAGCACATGACTTTGTTGTGAGCTCAAAAAAGGTAGTTCAAAAGCATGGGAAAGTCACGCTTTCTCTGCATGAAATTGCTATTTCTCTGCATGAAATGTCTCGGAACCTCATTTCCTCTCTTGCCTTTGTACAAAGCCTAATTGCATAAGATAATGTTGTCCCTTAATTGAGGGCTAATACCTGCAGGGATACTTGATTTATTTTGACCTGGATCAGCAATTAAGCTGGCATAGGAGAGCAGAGATTTGCTTCATATATTATACTGTGGTAAAAATGTTTGTTTGCATCAGAGAACTTCATCAATTCTGGCATATATGCAGGTAATTCTTAACAAGCATCACACCACGTGCACACACAAACATACATATATATGCAACGTGTTTTACAAGTGTTCATAGAGAACATAGGATAGTATCCAAAGGGTCACACAATTAGTTTGGCATGCCAAAGAGACTCTCAGTCCGTGTTTCTTGGACGGAAATGCCCTGTGCCATATGGCAAATCACTTTTGAAACTGAGGGTATTTTCAAAAATAGTTTCCCATGTGGATAGGGATCAGCTGTTTTGAAGCAAAAAAGGATAATCCTACTGGAAAGCTATGGACATATCCAAATAATTGCCCAAGTCAAGTGCTAGTGATTTAATCTGATTTCACTTGAAGCTTTTTGGATTCCAGACTTAATTTGTACCCTAGTTGTCACTCCAGAAAGGAATCACAGAAGAGCCCATACAGAAAGACGAGGAGGAAAAGAGGGGAGGGAGTAAGAGGGGAGCAAACCACAACTATCTGCCCAAAATACTCATCTATAAGTCTATAAATTTTAGTGAAGAAATCAACCCCCCCCCCCAAAAAAAGCTGGATTGACTTATCCATGGGTCAATTTCAGTACTGTACAGTAACTCTTATCAAAGAAGGAACTATCCCCTCTCTTAGCAAAGTGTTGAAAGCCAAGAGCCTAGTCTGTCCCAGGAGAACCTAAAAGAAGCAATGACCACTTCTGCTTTCTCCCCCATGGTGTCAGTTTTGGTCTTTTTGAAAACCAGGGCGGGGGAATAACAGTGGCCAGTTGTGGTTGGCCACCTGAGAAGCCGTTGGTGCTTCTCCCGCACCACGGAATGACCCTTAGCTTATCCATGGGTCACATCAAAATCCATAATTTTGGTCCCAGAACCTGCTCTCGACTTATACATGAAATTGACTTATATATCAGTATGTATGGTACATGCTTTGACTGGTTTGCTAATGTCACCATGCAGCAGCTATTCCAACAGATTACAACAAGGGAAATATGACCATTCCATAATTTCTTTTGAAAGCCCTACTTCTATGGATCCCTCCTTCTTTTGACATTTGACAGCAATATTCCATCATGTTGCCACAGAAGAAGGTGGGAAGCCAGGGCCATACCATCAAGCTTACTGCATAACTAGCTTCACAACGGTCAATAGTAGCAAGCATTCCATCAAACAGCAGCAAACAGAGGAAACTGGATCATTCCATCCATTCTTCTGGCTCCTACTTTTTCCATTCTGGCTCATTTAACAAATAATGGATGCTGAATTTTTCAATTCCTCTGGTCATTTAACTGAAAGGATTGATGCTAAAATCTGCCCTTCCCCTCTTTCCTCTTCTGTCCAGTCCCCTTCTTTGTCATCACCTCTTTTAGAATGTAAGCTTCTGAAAGGTTTTCCGTTAAAGAAAAAGGGTAAAGGAAGGTAAAGCTGTTAGAATGAATGAGTGAATGAGCAGATGCCAAGCCATCATCGGTGCACATGGTATAGTTCTTTCTTCCCACAAGAATAGCCATTGCCACCTAGTGCCTGACTATATCCACAACAAACTGTGCCTGCACAATGGGCACTACTGCATGGAAGTTTTTATTCAATGGCAGTACTACAGTATTGGGATAGAAGCTACCTACTGGCATTATAACAGGAGATATTGCACAACAATTATAACAGGAGATGTTGCATGACTGTGTAGTGCAAAACAACACCTCTGAGTGGGTTATGCTGCTCTCAGACTGGCTGATTGCCCCCTTTTCCTGTATAATTTTTTAAACATATTTTCAAAACTTTTTTTAGGGAAAGAAGAGGATGCCATCAAACCTTATCACATGAGATAAGTTCTGAGATCATTGTGCAATCAGAGACTTTTGATAGACTTCGCTCATCAATAGACCTTGATGCCATGTCTTGCTCTCAGGACTCAGACAGCAAAGGGGAAGAGCAGATGGAAGTGCCAGCTACTAAGTCTGAGAGGTGCAACTTCCAGCGGCCACCTAACTTGGAGCTGGAATTTCCAGCCGCTGAATGTAAGAGTAGCAGCTCCCAACAGCTCAAGAGGAAAACACAGAGATACATACTTTGCTGGAATACAGACAACAATAAGAGGACCTCAGGAGATCCTGATGTCTTTATCACAAACACTTGTGGGCCCAAGACATAGGCCGTCCCATTAAATTAGAAGGAAGTATGGACAAAAAAACTAAAGCTTACTTATGCTAACAAAATCAAGGAAAACTGGTACAAACTTTTCTTCAGATGGTATCTAACACCAGAGCAGATAGCCAAATTCAGCAATGGAAAGATAGAGGGGAAGTGTTGGAAATGCCAGGGAGCCAATGGAAGCTTCATGCACATGTGGTGGGGTTGTAAAAGAATTAAAACCTTTTGGCGTCAGGTTTGTAACGAGATAGGAAAAACCTTACAAATAAAAATCAAATTAAAACCAGAATACTTCCTATTGGGAATCATAGATTTTAAGCTGGGAAACAACGAAAACAAGATTCTGTTTTATCTCTCCACAGCTGCCCGAATCCAAATAGCAAAATATTGGAAATCGAAAGAGATACCGACGATGGAAGAATGGATCTTAAAAATATATGACATAATGAATATGGACTTGCTGACCAAAAAACTCTCAAGTAATTCAGACAAAACCAAAAATACAGATTGGGACGGATTTCTGACCTACCTCGAAAATACAAAGAAATAAAGGAAAAGAAGATCAAACATAGTCTACAAAACAAGAAGAAGCAGAAAACAAGATATATTTACCTAACCTTCACAGACAAACGTGGAAGTTCTAGCCCCTACCCTTCAGCCTTTCCCCCACACCATTCCTTACCCCCCTTCTAACCTTCCTATCTGAAAGTGTGCAGTAAATGAAATTAAATGAAATTAAGATGAATGAATGTATACTAAACCCCCTTTCCCTCCCCGTATATATGAATGGCTTCCCCCCCCTCCATTCCCTCACTTATTGTCCCTCCCCCAAAATCCCTAATGACCCCTTTTTTATATCTTTGTACTTAAAAGCCTAATAAAAATATTTATTAAAAAAAAACCAAACATTTGGCACGAGGCTGGGTTATAAATCTAGCAGCTGTTACTCCAACCTTTGTTGCTGAGAAATGATTTGCATGGGGGCAACACCCTGCACTATATCTCAGGCTTGTTTGCTTCATTTGACTTGACCTTGGCTCCATGATAGGTTAGTCTTCTGGATTACTTGAGTGGACTCTTGCTTATCATTCTTGTGTGGACCTCAGACTGCCTCACTTTGTTACAGTTCTCTCCTCATTTTCTCTGCTGGTAACTTTTGGTTTGTACTTTCAAGGGAAGAAAAACCAAATTGCTATTTCTGTTTGCTGGATACTTTAGGAAAAGTCTTGCTCTGTTTTACAGAATAGGACACCTAATGGCTTCATCATGAGGACATAGGAGAGCAGGAATTAGTACAATATGTTACTGTGACAATTTTGATGTCCTTAGTGACATATGCAGGCAGAACCGAAAGCTATGCCTGTGCAAGTGTAAACTTTTGGTTGGAGCTTATGGGAGAGTTCAGTATATCTATCTATCCACTACAATTTACTCTTCAGGTTTCAAAGACCAAGTAACAAGTCCTTCCTCCATCTTGCTATCCTTGCTGATTCACCCATCTGACTTCATCTCTAAGGTGATTTTGGGTGTAGATCCTCAGCAGGTCTGAGGAACAAATGGTGCTCCAGATGTTGTTGGACTATATCTCCCACCAGTTCTTCTAACATAACCGCTTTATGTATAGAAAGAGGGACGATTGGGTCCAAAAGAAACAGGAACAGAAAAACTAATCTTCAGAAAACAGAACCTTATGAAAAAAAAAGGATTTTTTCAAGGAACCTATGGACCTCATCAGACAGGCAGGGGAAAGAGGGGAAAGCAGAGGGAACTGTCCTCCTTCATTTCCTACTGTCTTTTCCCATCTTCTGGGATGGCTGCCCATCCCACATCATTTTCCATCCTTCCCAGTGCTTCCCCTGCTTACATCCCATTTTTTGTAATTAGGCGTCAGGTAGCACCCAACTCCTGAAAAAGGAGTGTAGTTTCCATTTTCAGGTGCTGGCAACACGGATTCCCATGGGCAGCCACCAAAATGGCTCCATTTTGCCAGTGCCTGAAATGGAGATAAGAAACAGAGAAAACTGATAAGGTCTTTAAACTCACCTTTCATCTTCATCTTTATCTATGGGGCAGCCAAAGTCAGACGCAAAGATGCTGAATGTTTTCTATGAGAAAACCACCAGAAATTTCTACCATTCTCCTAATGAGTCATGAAGGCTTTCTCCCTACTAGAGTTGCACTCTTCCTGTGTTCCTTTTGTTGTTCCTGGAAGTAGCTAATCTTTAGCTGCACAAGGCATGCAAATTGCATAAGCTGTCTTCAAATCCTGTTCATCCATAACATCTTATGGAGAACTATTTTTGACAACTAAACAGGGCACTGAAGCTTATAGAGGGGGAAAAACATGTTTTCATAATTGGATATTGGATGACATTCAACAATAGACCTTTGCCCTTTTGTTTCATAACTGCAGTGCTCTTATCTACAGTGAAAAGGGCCCAAAATGCATCTAAACAGAAATTCCTTTCATAGATTTGCTTTGTTGGTCGTGTTTTATTAGTTCTAAGATAGAAAGATTTCAGCAAACTAAAAGAATCTTATATTAGCATTAATCCTTCGTTAATAATGTAATACTAGCATTGAAGAATTTTTTATATATGTACGCTTCTGAACTGAGAACCAAACTGGACATGAAGGGATATGTATATTCCTGTGATTAGCATATTTTCCCTCAAATAATGAAAATCCCTCAAAGAAAGTGCTTCAGAAACCAGACTTGCAAATGAAAACAACACATGGTAAATGTAAGATATGTAGGTGAGGAAAAGCATGTGTTCTGACAAATGCACCTTTTAAAAATGCATTCTGTCATATACTGTGACCCTTAGAGCAGTGGTTCTCAACCTTCCTAATGCCGCAACCCCTTAATACAGTTCCTCATGTTGTATTGACCCCCAACCATAAAATTATTTTCGTTGCTACTTCATAACTGTCATTTTGCTACTGTTATAAATTGTAATGTACATATGTGATATGCAGGATGTATGTTCATTCACTGGACCAAATTTGGCACAAATATCCAATACGTCCAAATTTGAATACACATGGGGTTGGGGGAGGTTGATTTTGTCATTTGGGAGTTGTAGTTGCTGGGATTTATTATTATTATTATAACTTTATTTGTACCCCGCTAGCATCTCCCAAGGGATTCGATGCGGCTTACACAGGCCGAAGCCCCAAAACACATACAACAATACAATACCTAAAGCAAAATAAAACAGTTAAGCAGGAAAACAATAAACAGTAACAATGCAACAAGACACTATTAAAACTGGGCCGGCCGGAGTACGGGTACAGGATTAAAAGTGCTGATGTGGCGGGAGGAGTGTAAGATTATAATGTAAGTGTGATGTGCACTGTGCAGTGATCTTGGTTCTATTAAAGTGCTTCTAGGATTTGGCGCTGGAGGTTCCTAGTCTGAGAAGGCACATCGGAACAGCCAGGTTTTCAATTCCTTTCTGAAGATTGCCAATGTAGGGGCTTGTCTGAGATCTTTTGGGAGGGCGTTCCAGAGTCGGGGGGCCACCACAGAAAAGGCCCTGTCTTGCGTCCCCACCAAGCGCGCTTGCGACACGGGCAGGATCACGAGCAGGGCCTCTCCAGATGACCAGAGTGAGTGTGTGGGTTCGTAGACAGCGATACAGTCAACCTACAATCAAAGAGCATTCTGAACCCCACCAATGATGGAATTGGTAGGACGACCTTGCTATGGTACTCCAGGCCACCGTCATCTCAAGACTGGACTACTTTAACACCTTCTACATTGGCCTTCCTTCGCTGGTGATCTGGAAGCTCAAATTGGTGCAAAATGCAGCTGCTCGGCTTCTCACGAGAGCAACGATGAGATGCCACATAACCCCAATCTTACTGCAGCTGCATTGGTTACCGATTGAGCACCGGATCACTTTTAATGTGATGGTACTTACCTTTAAGGCCTTACATGGTCTGGGGCCGATGTACCTGAGGGACCGCCTCACTCCCTACCAACCCCAGAGATTTCTCCACTCCGAGGACCAAGATTTATTGGAAGTTCCCAGTTTTAAAACCTTGCATCTAACAGCAACTAGATGCAGAGCCTTTACAGCAGTGGCACCATTGCTCTGGAACACTCTGCCACCAGAAGTTCGTGCCTTGCGGGATTTATCAGCTTTCCACAGGGTTTGTAAAGACATACTTATTTTGACAGGCTTTTGATCTTTGATATGTTGTTTTAAATTGTGTTAGATTCGAGTTTGTTTCTTGTAAGCCGCTCTGAGCCCTAGGGGAGTGCTGGTTATATAAGTTTGAATAATAAATAAATAAATGAATAAATAAATGAATAAATACATAAATAAATAAATAAATAAATAAATCTTCCCACACAGATACTCCATTTCTTGAAGGGACTCGCTGGCACGAGTCTCCCTCCAGCCTCATACGCTCTCCCTTGTCTGCACATGCGGACCACACTGCCATGCCTCAAGTATGTCTGCTCCCCTCTTCCTTAGAGTCTCAGAAACAGCCCTCCCCTTGGCTGAGATGTCAGCTATACACAGCCGAGGGTGGCTTTTGGTGGGAGGATTTCCTGTCTGTTTCCAAAAAGGGAGAGAAGGACAGGCAGAGAGATCTTCAGCCTTCTTTGCCAAAGGGATTCTTAAGACCATCAGAAATACGTTTCCTGATGGTCTTTGGTGACCCCTCTGAAACCCCCTTGTGACCCCCCAGAGGTCCCGACCCCCAGGGTGAGAAATGCTTCCTTAGAGTGACTGGAAAAACTAGCCTGTCATAATGTTTTTAAAAGCTATTACTAGAAAGAGAAAAGGCCAGTATTCATCCTTTTTTCCGAAGCAGTGGAGAAGATTCAACATAGAAGGAGAGAGTTGCTTCAGTTTAGCAGCAATTCTATGGTGCTGACTGTCACCACTTTGCATCCTCCAGTTCCAGGGCACAGCCAGGAAAAATGATGTCTACCATCCAAGAAAACAAAGTGAAGAATATTTCAGGGACTTTTCATCAAAATGTCCCTCTTTTTATAATGAGAAAAACAAAATCTGAGGTGGAGAATAGACAGAGGAAATGTTGCTGTCCATGGTTCTGTTTGTTGCTAAAGTTCTTGGGGACATCTATTACATAAGTATACAACATTGCCTGTTTCATGGAACATAAATAGGCAATTCCCAGCACAAACAGAAATATTATATTTTATTCTTCCTAGAGGCTAGGTTATTTTTATAGAAAAATATGTCTCGGGGGGGGGGGGGACTTTGGAAGAAGTAGGAATCTAGTTTTGATTAGAGAACATTCCTTTTTATCATCACTGTACCTTTAAGAAAGAGTCAATATGGTATAATAGTCTGAGCATTTCACTAAGAGTTCAATTCCCCGCTTGGCAATGGGAACCCAAAGGGTGAGCTTGGGTGAATCATATATGTTCAACCCCAGAAATAACTTAAGTCATAGAATCATAGAATCAAAGAGTTGGAAGAGACCTCATGGGCCATCCAGTCCAACCCCCTGCCAAGAAGCAGGAATATTGCATTCAAATCACCCCTGACAGATGGCCATCCAGCCTCTGTTTAAAAGCTTCCAAAGAAGGAGCCTCCACCACACTCCGGGGCAGAGAGTTCCACTGCTGAATGGCTCTCACAGTCAGGAAGTTCTTCCTCATGTTCAGATGGAATCTCCTCTCTTGTAGTTTGAAGCCATTGTTCCGCGTCCTAGTCTCCAAGGAAGCAGAAAACAAGCTTGCTCCCTCCTCCCTGTGTCTTCCTCTCACATATTTATACATGGCTATCATATCTCCTCTCAGCCTTCTCTTCTTCAGGCTAAACATTCCCAGTTCCCTAAGCCGCTCCTCATAGGGCTTGTTCTCCAGACCCTTGATCATTTTAAGTCATACAACAATAGCACCAACAAAAACAACAACAGCAACATGCAATTCCAGTCTCCAGTGCAAATAGTGAATAAAGACTATTCATATTGATATGTACTCTGTTTTTTTATCAGCATGCATCCCATATCTTTTTAGGAGTGGATGTGCGAGAGTTGAATGAAAAGTAATGCCTCCACCTTCGTAACTCCTCAACAGATGGTATGCGGCAGGTAATGGCTTGTTCAGTAGACTCTCTTCTACAGTTCCATTTATGTGGGAAGCATCAGCAATGAATGGTTGTGTTGTTAAAGTGTGGAGTATGGAACCCTGCACAGATGGTCAATCAATGCGACTTAAGCAACATGGAGTCATTGAATTCTTGACAGCAGAAGGTGTCAACCCAAAAGAGATTCATCAGAGATTGCAAGCTGTTTATGGTGATTGTGTTGATGTGAATACTGTGAGTCATTGGGTGAGTAAGTTTTAAAATTTTGAGGTGGGAACATCTGACTTGCATGACAAACAAAGAATTGGATGTCCCGTGACAGTAACCACCGAGTTTCACAAGCAAAAGGTTAACAGGTTGATTCAGGACGATCGTCGTATCACTCAAAGATAAATTTCAAGAATAATCGGCATTTCACAAGAATATGTGGGTCACATTATTGCTTTGTTGGCTATCGGAAGATCTGTGCATGATGGGTTGTGGAAGCAGAGTGTCAACTTCTTCTGTGTCGGCTTCAGAAAACTTGTTCATTGTTGGCAGAAATGTATCCAATTGTCTAGTGATTATGTAGGAAACTGAATAGTGGTAGTTAAAGAGCACATTCTAAGGATTATTTCTGCATTTGGTTTATTAAAATATTCCCTTCCAAACCCAAGTAATGAAGGTGGAGGCATTACTTTTCATTCAACCCTCATATACTGTATTCAGACAGGATGCATACTGACCTCATCACACCCGATCCTTGAATTTTGAAAATACTGCACTTTGATTTTAGCTGATGGAATGGACACAGATTTTAATATCATACTTAAAATAGCACCTTAGAACTGTATTAAATCAAAAAACACAAATAGAATCCCCCCCCAAAAAAACACTTTTTGTGTCAATTGTGTATTTTTGTATTTTTTGGTATTTTGCATAAATTAGACTTGTAGTCACAAGTAAACTTGATACTTATTGGAAGTATTTCTCAGATAAACTTCTGAAGATCTCTTTGGTTCTTTGCAATGTTTTGCTCCCAATTTATCACATAATTTAATAGAAGGCTTTTCTTTCCTAAGCAATGAGGCATGCTCCCCAGTTAAAATTAACAATATATTTGAAAAGTAAATCCTATTTATATATGTTGTCACGCCTTCACATCTCTGCTACAATTTTCTGGTTCTTTCTTTTTTTGAAGGATAGAGGAAAATTTTACTTTTTGCAACTGCTTATGTGCCTTTAGGTTTATTCCAAGTTATTGATCCTATCTTTAGTATCTTAGGTTTCTTGGAAAGATATATTCGGTGGACTTTTTGCTATTACTTTTCTCTTAAGACAGAGTGTAAGTTTTTCAGAGCCACACAATGGTTCCCATGTCTAAATTGAGATTTGGATTTGGAATCCTGCACTCCTTTATCCAACCCACAAATGTTGGGTCTGTAAAGGAAAATACTTCAGGGAAAATGTGGGTCTGTAAAGGAAAATACTTCAGGGAAAATACAGGTTAGGCACCCTTTATCCGGAATTCCAAAATACTCCAAAATGTCTGTCATAGTAAAACCTGTGTTTACTGATGGTTCAGTGTACACAAATTTCATGCACAACAATAATAAAGAATACCTTCAGGATATGTGCACAGGGTGCATATGAAATACACCTGATTTTTGTGTTTAGATTATCTCCAGGATAACTCATTATGTAGGCATATTCAAATGCAAGTATTAATTTTTTTTAAAAAAAAATATCTGAAATCCAAAGTACTTTTAGTCCCAAGCATTTTGGACAAGGAATATTCAAGCTTTAGTACTTTATCTCCTTCCAACTTCAACCCTGGACTGTAATGGACTCTAAACAGCCCAGATACTTATGCATCACCAAAGAAAGAGGACAGGAGAAGACACAGATTTACATAAAAAGTGTACTTACCAATTTGTATGTACTCATGTAGATTTAGAAATATTTTATGTCATTTGCATAGAAATGCAAATTACATTTCAACATACTGGAGGAAATTGTGCATAATTGACCTTTAGGTCTGTTGCTTAGGTGCTAACTATAGATAGATTATTTGAATTCCTGTCCTATCCCAGTTTTTTTCTATTCTGGCTGCTCTTTATTTTTAGCCTTCATTCACTCAAGTGGAACATTTTAGTCCCTCATTTAGTGTCACATCTTGTTGCTGAATTGACAGACATAATATTTTATAGTATCTGTATTTTCATTTGCAGAATTGTAAATGAAGTCGCCAACTTTCAGTTACTTGAAACTAGAGTATTTTCCTCTTGTGAAGAGAATACTTCACACCAACAAATTTGCCATATTTTGCCACTGGAATATTTTCTTGGTCCCCGCCATGTAACTTGTCAACCAATGCAATGCTTTGGAACAACAACAAAAGATCTTCTGCCATTTTGTGGTTGAAACATGATGTAGAGAAGTTGGCATAAGTGCTCATATGATGAAGAAAACCCTTCCTACACAGAGAGAAACTGGAGGATAATTATAACCTGAAACCCTGCCATCTACTGTACAGCACTTTTAGTGAAGTGTGCTATTAAAAAAATGATGTGATGTTCTGTTTTGCAGCCAGTGCACTGCCATTCAGGATTTCCTAGAAGAGGCAAATATTGCTAGAGAGAAAACAGTGGTTGTGAATGGTAAATATAACTCTACAGCAGAGGTCCTCAAACTTTTTAAACAGAGGGCCAGGTCACAGTCCCTCAAACTGTTGGAGAGCCGGATTACATTTTGGGGGGTAAAAAAAATGAATGAATTCCTATGCACACTGTACATATTTTATTTGTAGTGCAAAACAATACAATAATTAAAGAACAAATTTAACAAATATAAACTTATTAGTATTTCAGTGGTAAGTGTGGTCCTGCTTTTGACTGATGAGATAGGATTGTTGTTGTGTGCTTTCAAGTCATTTCAGACTTAGGATGACCCTGAGCGAGGGCCGGGTAAATTACCTTGGAGGGCTGTATCCAGCCCCAGGGCCTTAGTTTAAGGACCTCTGCTCTACAATGTTGATACATCACAAGAGAATGTGGTGGGGTAAGTCAAGTCACATGGATAGAAATTAAGAAGGGAAAAATATACTGGAACAGCTCATATGGATGGATTCTGAGAGTGATATCTCTCAGATGAAGATATAGCATAATGTCAAAACCTATCTTGGAAAGCATATGTTTACTTAGGAAGCACCTGCTACACCATGGGAAGTCCATCTTGGTTACAGCACAGCCACTGGTTCAGATACATTTCTGTATCAGATAAAATATCGTGGAGGACAATTTATTCACTGGTTTACAACTTTATCAAACAGGAGATCCCACCCCCATGCCATTTCAGCAGCCAGCATGGCAAAACGGTAGGTACAAGGGGCAACTGTCGCCGTGTACCACTTCAACATGGTGATGCTTCCCCCATCACCTGGGGGAAGTGTCACCCAAACCTGGCAGAAGTCTGCTGGCTCAATTGGAGCTTATACAACACAGGAAGGCTCCTGTGTTTGAGAGGAAACGTCCAAGGATGCTTCCACGCTGGTTGGGGCTGGGGCCTCCACTGGAAGTCACACGATGTTGTGTGATAACAAGCATGGGGCTCCATTTCCAAAAAAGGCTCAAAGTGTCCTAGGACACTTGTTTTGATATGTGCAATAATCATAATAATAATAATGTGATGAATGACTTTTCAATGATTTTAAAGCATAGGTTCTTTTTATTGCAATTTCCAATGTGAGAGGGTCTATCAGATTACAGAAAAGCACTTAGACATACAGATTCTGTGCAGCTACATTGGATTTATAATTACATGGCTAACAAACAAACAAAGGGAAATTACATTTTCACTCAACATTCACACCACATGTACACGCATTCATCCTCAGGCATTCAAATATTACCATATCATTTTCTCCCTCCTTGGAGAAGCACCTGTTAGGCCAGATCCTACTTTCCTGCAGCCTGCCAATGCATGGTTCCATAACTTCCATAACACCATAACTTCGAAACACCAAAATGCCAAAACTTCTTCCCTAAGAACAATGCCAAGGACAAGATCTCTGTTTTCCATACAGCAGAACCTGACTCACTGCACAAAATCTAAGACTCCAGAAGCACTTCTTCCTCTTCCTTGAGAAAGAAGCCCCAAAGTGACTAGACTGCTCCCTTGCAAATCTGCCACTCTCCATAGGTACACTATCTCTCTCCTTCCCATGGAGCAGAGCATAGCAGGTGGAACAGACTCCTCAGGTCAGCCACACTTTAAGCATTATTAGATTGAGTCTTTTATAGGAATATTCTGCTAATGTAGTCCCAAAGTTGTAAATTAATGATAGACATCCTGGATCCATCTTAATTTCCTGGCTAGATGTTGATCTTCTTGATTGGTGTTGATCTTATGCTAACTTCCTTCTTAACATTGTAAACATTTCTATTATCACTGTCGCAATTCTTATCAGAGTTTACTTTTCAGCTCTTATTAGCAACTTTTAATTACAGCCCAGCAAGCAGGTAGTTAGTCATTGCAGGCCTGGGTCTTTTACTGGTTTTTTTCCAAAATTATTAGCTCCATACATCCTTCCATTCTTCCATTCATTCCCACACATTATATGAAATCCACATTTATAAAATCTGCACATTCAATTTTGTTGCCTTATCTCCCTCAGGTCATTAATGAGGTTGTTAGACCTGATAGAAAGTCTGCTAACCAAAGACCTAGCATACACTGGCAACATTCATAGACTAACTGATTCACACACTCCTTCTGCAATGAGGCCAGATATATTGCACACACACAAACACACACACAATCCCCAGGCAGATGGTACCTTGCCTGTGGGTAATTTGCTTACAAGGATCATTGAAGCATCAAAGTGGCATGTGTTGGTTGTCTATACCCTCCTGGCATCTGCTGCTTGAGGCATTTGCCTCACTCAACCTAATGAAGCTGCTAACCCTGCTACTGAGATGCCAGGGACAATAGGAGCCAGAGCAGTTGACAGGATTCACAGTGCCCAGTAGATTATTCACTAAAGGGGAAATCAAGATATCAGTTCATGAAAAAATGAGTTATCTTTTCACCAATAGAGGAACAGACACCAAGCCTTAGAGAAAGGGAGCATGGTTTAGAAGACATTTATCACTGACATATGGTGAATATTATACATCACTGCTAGAAACACCAAAACACTTTAAAGGCAGATAAATAACAGAAGTGCAAGTACACTAATTGGTCCTCTTTTTTTCAATACAGAAGAGTTTGGAATGGAATTGGGGCAGAGGGATGGTAGTAGAAAGATACTGGCTTGGATCTTATTGGTTACTCATATTTGGAATAGAGTAACTGAATCAGTTGTTGAATGATAAGTCAACACTTAGATAAATCCTGTGATTAATTGGGACTAGCAATAGGATTCAGCCAACGGTGTAATGTTTGCACCAATCCCAGTTATGCTTCAGTGCTGTATTTGGTATGGCTTTTTTTAATATAATGGTAGCTTCTTCTTTTTTGGAATGCTGCTGTTAATTTGTTATTTCCGTTCAGCAAACAACTCCTTGACACTATGACTCCATGCTTCTCTAATTTTTAGTAGAACTTTCAAGGAGCCCCCGGTGGCGCAGTGGGTTAAACCCCTGTGCTGGCAGGACTGAACAGGTCACAGGTTCAAATCCGGGGAGAGGTGGATGAACTCCCTCTATCAGCTCCAGCTCCTCATGCGGGGACATGAGAGAAGCCTCCCACAAGGATGATAAAACATCAAATCATCTGGGCGTCCCCTGGGCAACGTTCTTGCAGACGGCCATTTCTCTCACACCAGAAGCAACTTGCAGTTTCTCAGGTTGCTCCTGACATGCCAAAAAAAGTAGAACTTTCAATGCCTGTTCCTCCTATATCCCACACATAGAGTCCATCTATACTGACATATAATCCAGTTTCTGATGCAGATTATCCGCTTTGAGGTGGATTGTTTGGCAGTTTAGATTCATATAATCCAGTTCAAAGTAGATAATCTGGGGTCTGATACTGGATTATATGGTAGTGCAGATCCAGCCTAAGTATAAACAGAACTATTTAAGGCCCCGTCTACACTGCCATATAAAATCCGGATTATTTTATTTGAAATCTGAACTATTTACTTTGATAATCTTTATTATATTGCAGTGTAGATCCAGCCTACAAGTGTCTCCTTTGATGGCTGTCACTAGAGGATCTCCACATCTCAAGTATTTTTCAGAATGGTCATTGAAGAATGAGCAATAGGGTCTTAGCACTACATTTACCTTGATTCGTGTTGGCATAATTACTGCACAGTAGAAAATGGCTTTCTTTGCTTCCACGTTAAGAATTCCCTTGAAAGGCATCCTACAGGTAAAGTTTTGTGTGCCTGTGTCTTCAGATCCATGCATTCAAGTCTCTGTGGGGGCTCATCTGGGATGGTCAGATTGTGTAAGATGACCCATTGCAGGGGCAGTTGCCTGCCTGTCTTGAGGTGCATGGACAATCTGACTCCCATGGATTTCATAGGATTCTCTTGGACAAGGAATATTCACAGATAATTTTCCATTTGCTTCTTTTGAAATATAGCATATAGAACATAGTGTTCCTTGGCAATCCAGCATTTCAATATTAATCAGGCCTGATTCTACTTAACTTCCACCATCACATAGGATTTGGTGCCTCTACATAGGATATTGCCTTCTCCTAAATCATCCATTGGTTCTGTTTTAATGAGAATCATATCTACCAGGAGTAATGAGCAAGTTTATAGGGTACTAGATGTTGTTACTACAACTGTCATTAATCCTAGACACAAGGACCAACGGGAAGGGATCTGACGATTGCAACCCAGCAACATCTGGAGTGGGGATGCACTTTGCACATCCTGAGTTTACAAGGCCTGTGGTCATTCTCCTGGGTTTGAGACAAGATATTTCTCAACCTTATATTGAGATTCCAGAGATTGAATCCAAGATATTTTCATGCAAATAACTTCATTTGTTCTTCTTTGTGTATGGATAATTCATACATATCTCCTAACCCAAGTCATAATTCAGCAGAGAGCTAAACACAAATATTAGCTCATTTAAATGTCTTGTTTTATGTACTGTTTGTTTCTGCACTGAACTCTGGTGCTAATGGTCATCCTTCATTTTATGCAATGGCTGCATAAATTGCTGAAGCTAGTTTTTCAAATACATGTTGGAAATGTCAGCAAGAAGAAGCAACCTATTAGTATATTTGGTAATTTTCTAAATAACTTAGAGGAGGAAGCTTGTATCTGGCGGACTTTTCTAAATAACTTAATAACTTAGAGGAGGAGGTTTAGATGTCTTCTAAATAAGAGCATTTTTTATAATTGTAAGATGCACTCGCAAACTGGATCTAAAAGTATTGGTTGCCAGCAACAAAGGGGGATTTCAACCACAATTATAAGGTTATAGTTTAATCTTTGTAAGAAATAGTAAAGTCTTAGCCTATATAACATACACATCATCCTCAAATAACCTGAATTATTTTTTCAGAGTTATTTATTATATTCTTTATTATAGAGTATCCTCAAAAATAATTGTTTTTTATTAAAATAGCAATGCAACATAAATTTTAGTTGCATACAGTAATAATATTGGAACCTCTATTATCAAGCATATTAATATTTTTAACATATTGTTGAATGTTTAAGGGGGACAATTAGTTATTTGTAAAACTGACATACTGACCTGTCAGCCACTGGTAAGATGATGAGAAGTCATCTGTATTCCCGTGTTCACTAGTTTGCCAATATTATTGTAGTCTTCTGGTAGTCAAAGGTTAGTTGAGTAGGTATATATGTATATGTGTTTACTTTTTCTTGTTTTTACTGTTATATATAGTTTGCCTTATGTACAGAACTAAAGTATCAGTTATATTCTAATAAAAATTAAAATAATCACTGAAGCTGTAATTTCTGAAAGTCTTTGGGATCCAGGTTTGTTTTGTTTGTTTTTTAATTCATAAGATGGATTAATTATCCTACTGATTACTTCATTTGCTAATTTTAACAGCATTAATAAGAAGTCTGGGACCCTTTGAAAAGGAAGTCTAATTTAAGTACAAGGAGAATGCAAATTCAAAAGTGATAATTAAACATTTTCTACAGAAAAGATGTTCCAAGCATTTGAGAAGTCTAATTAACTTAGACTTCAGAGAGGTGTGACAAATTGATTACGGGGGAAATAATGTTGTTTGTTCTTGATGTGGTCTTTAACAATAGAATAATGTTAAGAAATCAGTGCATAGTATGAAGGCAGATATTGCCACAGAAAGCTTAAAAGACAGACCAGTCAGGGAGTAAACAAGAATATACAGTGTTCCCTCACTTATTGCAGGTGTTACATTCCAGAACCACCCGCAATAAGTGAAAATCCGCAAAGTAGGGACACTCCACCCTCTCCTCTCTCCCTCAGTTCAAGTGGTGTCAAGGTTTCCTGAGCACGTTCAGAGTACTTCCTTGTTGCATGCCTAGTCATCCTCCTTCTTGAAATGTGGCTCCACTGGAGTATCTCCCTTCCTTTCTTCCTGGCACTCACCCGGAGCCAGCGGACATGGTGGCCTTGATGGAATGCTTGCTGCAGCGCTTGCTGGTCGGACTTGAGAAAGAGGATGAGGAGGAAGCAGCAGTGAAGAGGCCAAGCCGGAAGTAGAGGCAGAGGGGCCCGAGAGGAGAAGCCCAACGTCAGGGCAGAGGGAGAGCGGCTGGTCGGGCTTGAGAAGGAAGAGGACAAGGAGGAAGCAGCAACAGTGAAGAGGCCAAGCCGGAGGCGGAAGCTGAGGCGGAGCTGGAGGGGCCCGCGAGGAGAAGCCCAGTTCTGGGGTTGAGGGAGGGAGGGAGAGCGGCCGTGGTGAACAAAGTGGACAGAACTGAATCAGAGTGCTGCCAGTAAAAGGAATGGAGAGGGCCAGTAAAAGATATGGAGACAGCTCTCAACTTAAAAGGAATGGAGACAGGTCTCAATGGAGACAGTAAAAGGAATACAGGCTGGAGGACTGAGGGGAAAACCCACGAAACAGCGAGTCCGCAATAAGCGAACCGCAAAATAGCAACGGAACACTGTACTTCATTGCCACCTAGTGACTGAAGTTGGTAATTATACTATCTACAAAAATACTGCTCTGTTACAGGACCTGTATGAAAAATTGGGATTACAGACTCTGTTCCCATCACCATGCTTTTGTTGCCCAGTGTTTGTTATTTCCCCGGGTTGCATCAAGGAATACAAGAAAAGCAATCATTTCTTCTGTCTCCATCTAATTTCTCCCTATATCAACTGTTTCTTGTCAGCCACTTATTCCATAAAAGTAGTCTGGAAAAAGAAAGAAAATGGGGAGACCAACAACTTTTGGCTCCTCCTCCTCCTCTCCTCAGATGCTTTATTTTCTACCTGGCCATTTAGAAACTTAAAGAACAACAGGGTAAGACTGGCTTTCTTTGGTTCCCTCTTCGCCTTCCCAATTTCCTTTCCATTAAATTTATGTCATTTAGACAGGCAGCCTGAGGCCAGACACTGAGTTATTACTGAACTCTGTGAGCTGTTCATGGCTGAAGACGGGAGAGGTTTTTTATGCTTCCTATGACTAAAGATTTAATAAATAGCATGTGTGATGGTTGAGATTTCTGGAAAACAAATGGAAGTTGAGAAAAGGTTTTATTGCAGAGATGGGAATTATTTGGCTCTCCAAACGTCATTGTTGGACTTCAACTCTCATTTTCCCCATCTCATTTTAACCCATCACCATGCATGGGTTATTATAGGAAATGTAATCCAACAACATGTATCCAAGCCAGGCTGCTTTGACAATCTCCAAAAATGAAGAGGAACCGGCAACATAACGTCCAAGTTGATAATGCTGTTCCTACTTGATAAACACCCTAGGCTAAAAGAAACATTTAATTATAATAATTATTAGTATTATTATTAATATTTCTTACCCACGTTTCCTCAAGGTTTGAGATAGGGCACAACACAGTTATAAGTACATCATTATAAAACATTATGTAAAATACATATATTAAAGTATATTCTATAAAATACAAATATAGGCAATCCCCAAATTACAAACGTCTGACTTACAAATGACTCCTTTAAAGAATAGGAGTGAGACAACAGGAAACAAGTGAAATCTATCCCTAGGAAGGGAAATTCACTCCTGAAAGAGTAAACATTGGGGAAAGGTGTTTTCAACTGATGATTTATCACCAATCCTTGTCTCAACAACAAGTCAAAGTTTTCAAAATCCAATGATGACAGGGACAAAAAGTGGGGTAAAATCTTCTGAACAAAGGCAAAGACATATGTCTATGATCGCATTTAATAAATAACCTAAGAGATTACTAAGCAGCCTACTCAGTTTCCCATGCCCTGAGATTCCAACACTTAAGAATGCTTGTCTGGATGTCATTACTATTACATGTTGGACATTTAGATGTCCAGAAAATATAACAAAATCCCAAACAATTCAGATTAACTGACAAATGGCAAAGGGCTTCAACCTCACAGTGCAATTGGTGTGAGGAACCATGCTGAAAGAAATGAATATAATGCTGTTTTTAAGAGAGAGGACATAATAATAAATAGAATACAGTGATACCTTGACATACAAGGTTAATTCATTCTATGAACAAGTTCGTAACTCAATTGGCTCATGTGTCTAAGCAAATTTCCCCATTGGAATGAATTGAAATTCAATTAATTTGTTTCATACACACACTCCCAAAACCAACACATTTTCCTCCTTTAAGAGCTTGGTCACAGAACAAATTACCGTAAAATAAACACTCCCCACTCCCTCCCTCTCTTCATGTCAGCAGTCTCAATGACAACACTACCTGTTGTTGGCCTCCCTGCAGTACCTGGCATTAGAAGAGATCCCATGGGGCTTTAGGTGGTTCTTCTCCATCTGTCGCCCTGTTGAAGGCTGTGAATAGCCCCTGCGCTGGGGCGAGCCATGTGCCCAGCGGAAGAGGAGGCCCCGCCAAAGACTGCAAGCTAGCCCTGCCTAATATGGCATGCACTTTCTTGCTAGCGCTACCTCTCACAGGGCTTGGGGTGGCTCTCTCACAAGAGGTAACACTAGCGGAAGAGTACCTTCCATCTTAAGCAGGGCCAGCTTGTGGCCTTCGGTGGAGCCTCCTCTTTTTCCAGGCACTGGGTACACAACTTGCCCAAAGCCTAGCACAGAGTCTTCTTACAGCTTTCAATGGGCTGCAGAGCATCTCATAACTTGAATCATTGCTCACATCTCAAAGCAAGAAACAGTATATCAAAAAAATGATGTCGCTTCGCTTGTAAGTCGAGGTATCACTGTATAGTGGTAAGAAGGACATAGTAATAACCTAGATTACTGCTGCCTGTTTGATCCTTGCAGTGGAAATTTACTAAGAGGTGGAATACAGACATGAGACAGGATGACTCAAATTGAAACTAACAAAACTATTAGTACACATGTAAATCAGTCAAAATTCAAAGAAAATATTAGAACATTAAACACCTTTGGAAAACTAGGTTAGGTTGTGTTGAAACATGTCAAGAGGAGGTGAGAAATACCATAGGAGATGATTTGTAAATAAGGGGATGGGGTTATAGAATTAAGATATGGGGAGATGTCAACGGGCAGGATTACCTGTCTCAGCTTTAGGTGGTCATGATAGACTTGTCCAATACGGAGCAAGGGGAAGACTCTATGGAGACAGGACAGGGCTTAAGTATAGACAGGACTATAAACTTCTGTGGCTTTCTTTTGTAAGCACCTTTGCATTCAAGAATTGTGATAAATATTGTTTACTGTTCTTTTTGAGTGGTCTCCAGACCTATGTTTCTCACCTTTGAAGACTGCCTGGAAGCTTCAAATAGTCCAGCGAGAGACAGCCAGGTTAATAAGTGGAGCGGGATATAGGGAGCACACAACTCCCATGTGGCGCCAGTTCCACTGGCTCCCAGTTTGCTACCGAGCACAATTCAAAGTGCTGGCTTTGGCCTATAAAGCCCTAAATGGCCCTGGCCCAATTTACCTGTCCGAATGCATCTTCCCCTATGAACCACCACGGAGAAATAAAATCTCTGGGGAGGCCCTACTCTCAGTCCCGCCACCATCACAGGCGCGTTTGGTGGGAATGAGAGACAGGGCCTTCTCAGTGATTGCCCCTCGGCTATGGAACTCCCTTCCTAATGGAATCAGGTCAGCCTCCTCCCTCTTGTCCTTTCGAAGGATGATAAAAATGTGGCTGTGGAACCAAGCCTTTGGGACTGTGTGATATGAACTCTTACTATGCCAACCAAATTCAATATGGTTATTGAGACAGTTTTAACTAGAGGATTTTAACGTCAAGATAAGTGATTTTAATGTTTTTTGCATGTGTATGGTCTAGTATGTTTCGGCATTGAATGTTGCCATTTTTTATGTTGTCCTCCGCCCTGAGTCCCCTTCGGGGTGAGAAAGGCAGAATATAGAAGCTTTAAATAAATAAATAATAAATAATTACCATTTCTTCTGGTCTGAGTTATGGAGCCTGTGCCAGGACTAAGGATAATGGTAGTAACATCTTTATTTATTATTCTGAATTGTTGTTGTAGAAGCCTAAAGTGTCTGAGCAATTAGAATGTACAGAAATCCTGTGTAATTACACTGCACCACTATGCAGCAACTGCATGGTGCTGTCCAGGTTAATAGGATTTCTTCATGCTAATCACTTGCTCACTCATTAACTCGTTTCAATGTCTGTTCACTTAATGTGTGTAATTGCTGTTCTAAATATAACTAATTGCTGTCTTGCTGTTCACAAAAGAAATTGAAAACAAGAAGGGGTAACAATATATATTTTACTAAGCCATATATAATTTGGAAATTGCACTTGGACAGGGTGGAAAATGCCAGGTGCTGGGATTATCTGTGCCTTGGGAGGCTCTTCTATGAAGCCATCGAGACCTTGTCACAGCATGGACATGAATGTTCCACAAAGTAGCTGACATAGCTCAGGATTTTGTTTAACTACCAGGAGAGCTGGGATTTCTGTACTTTGCTGGGTTTCTGCTGCCATAACTCTAGCTTGAAATCATTGTGCAACCCAATAGCCTGGGCTCTATCTGGCTACATGGTTGTAAAGGTGCGTAAAATTACTGCCACCAATTTGTGATGTCTATTCCACCTCTGGCACCAAATTTGCGAGGTCTGCACGCACCAGCTGTACAACCGTGCTAATTGCTAAGGTGCTGCAATTCCAACAACAGGTAGGGTATAGGGTTTTTAACTTTAAAGAACCCACCCACTGTCACCAATTGTATAGACTGTTCTTAAATTCTGCCACCAATTATACAGGTGTGGATCATTATGGATGTAATTAAGGTAACTGCCACCAACGTGAGGTATTGCCGATGAGAACTGGCTCCCCAGATGCAGATAAATGGAGATGACACGATCTTTAACAAAAGTTAATAAGTTTATTTTGTACAAAGCGTATGGTTGCAGGCTGTCAATTTAACTTGGAATTACTTTGAATAACTTATAGAACTTGGAATGTAACTTGGTTTGCAAAACAGTTCTCTCTTCTCGATGACACAACTTGTGATTGACTTTTACTGTAGTGAAGCATTTTAATAACAATGTTTCCTGAAGTGAATAACCTTCTTATTTGATTCTTTCTTGATCAAATCCTAGATCTCTAGTTCTTTCCTAACTAGTGATCTAAACAAGCTTCACTTAGTCCTCTCTGACTAATGAAACTAATTAGGTTTCCCCCTTCAGCCTTCCTAGACTGAAGAAACCTCTGGCTATTCACACACACTGCTTCTCCACTCTCCACTCTCCTCTCTCAACTGCTATCTCTGAACTCCAACCCTAAACTAAACTGCTTCTTTTCAAAGACGCAGATAACCTTCTTTTGCTAGGCTCCGCCCACCTCTCACTCTCTCCTGCCTGGTCTCCTTGGCAATGCCACTGTGGATACAACCAGTTAGCTCTAGCTTCAGCTACTGTTACCAACACGAATATATTCTAACAGTTAAACATATACACAGTATCAGTAACTTCTGTACAATGGTAAAATGCATTTTTAAAATCTGGAGGAATCTTTAGGTTCTCCAGTTTGACTCTATGATCACTTTCTGCTGGAGGACTTTCAATAGCTGTGTTCTCTCTATGAAACTCTAGGTCTGCCTGCACACCTCTGGTCATATATCGTGTTCTGCAGTTGATGGTTGTTGGTGGTGTTAGGCCTAGCAGTAGGTGATGGAAGGGTTAATGTAAGTCTAAGTTCTAAAGGGCTAAGTAATCTGTAAGTATGAGTTCATGGGTGAAAGTAATTAAGGGTGGAGATCGGTTGCAGCTGGGTGTTTCTGGATATAATGAGTTAGCCTTGGGAGAAAAGTATTTGTCTTATTTTGGTAGTAGATGCTGCTGGTTTCCCCCCATGTTTGTGGATTTTCGGTATCCTGACCCATCTCCTGTACTCTTGGAACCCTGAAACCTTGAATTTCTAGACTGGCTTTTGACTATGGAATAGACTCTTGATCCCTGGACTTTACTCTCTGAACTCTCGGCATTTGACCACTGGACTGGACCTTTTGACTACAGTGAACCTGCAACAGTGTTTGCTGTCAGTTATGTTTTATATTCTGTGGCTGAGTGCTGTCTTTATGTTTTATGTTTTGGACTATTAAAACAGCCAGAAAGTAAGTGCTGTTTTAATTAAACTGTTTAATACAAACTGGGTGATTGTTTGATTCACCTCTGCCTGAATAATGGCAGTGCCCTGGCATTATGACACCTCTATGGCTAATTTCTGGTGGAAACTGACCATAGCGTCACACTGGATGAGCTAGAGAATCCTAGAGAGACTATATTAATCAAATCTGCAAACGGTAAACCCATACACATGTAGAGAGCAGACTGTTTACTCACCCATTTTTTCCATGAGTAGTCAAATAAATACGAGGGGTATTTTTTAAGTAAGGTCCGTTTTGTTGTAGACACTAGTAGTTCGCGTGCATACCGCAACGAGCACATGTGTCGTGTACCGGCATGCCTCAGGAACAACTGTGCTCAGTTTCCGCTCTGTAGCTAACCTGTACAGTTCTGTTCTGTGCTTTAAAAATGTTTAAGACTATCAACTCACCCGCCGCATGTGAGGTTCGCTCAGTGATACGGTTTTTGTCAGCAAGGAACCTGCCTGCTGCAGGAATTCATTGACAGATTTGTGAAGTGTACGGTGATACTGTTATGAGTGAAAGCAAAGTGCGTAAGTGGGTACGACAATTCAAAGATGGCCATGACAACGTCCATGATGAGGACCACTCCGGTCGCCCTTCTTTGATTACAGACAATTTGGTTATCAGAGCAGGCAGCAAGTTTTTATGAAGAGGGTATTTTAAAATTGGTTCAGAGGTATGATAAGTGTTTGAACAAACCTGGCAACTATGTCAAAAATAGAGTGAAGTATGTACTTTCTGAAAATAAATTTACTTTTTTGAAATAAACTTTAGTTGTGTACTTATGTTCCAACGGACCTTACTTAAAAAATTACCCCCCGTATATTTGACTACTTTTTAAATTTGAGTGTTATGGTGAAAAATAGCTCCCATGTTGGAATTCATAATGAAATATTGAGACAGTGGCTCAAAGCATAGCTTGAGCCATCGCTTGGACCATATTTATATGTCTCCTCTCTCATTTTCTGAGACCAGAAGTCTGTAATATGGTATGAAATTATATTGTGCTATTACTGTAATGTAATATTCTTATGCAGACATTGTTAGGGAAAGGAATTAATTATATTAAAAAAAATCCTATTTGTAACTATTCCAAACAGTAACTGGCATTCCAAACTGTACTCTGGCATTGCATAGTTAACATCTTTGCACAACGTGTAGAGATGCTTCCAGAAAGGATGTGAATTTGAAGTATAATGAATCTAGGAGGAGGTACTCCAAAACAGGGATCAGCCACTACCTCTAGCACCTGTGGTTCTATTTGCAGAACATTATGTCATTGCAATATATTACAAGTGAGAGCTACTTTATCACTGAGGTACCATAATGTTAGCTCATACTCTTGTTTCATATTCAGGTTTATGTACAAACCGAACTGCCAAATTAATTGATATGAGCATAGTGTGAGAAACATAGAAAACATTTAATGTAAAATGTATTTTAAAAAGAGGCTTTTCCTTCAGGCCTGGGAATGTTCAGACTTGCCCTTTTTGTCGCATACATGTCATCTCTTCTTTCTTACTTCAGGGTGAGAAGTATGCTGGTGTTTGATATGCAATTACTTTAAGGCAAAATGAGAGCTATTTTAATTAAAAGTGAAATTATGTGAAGAATCCCACTGTGGAGTTCCAGGTGATCCAACAGTGAAGTGTGAGGTTACTGGGGCAAAAGCAAGCTGTGTGATATTACATTGTATCACATGGTAACAACACAATCATTTTGTAGGCCCCTTCTTTTTAATATTCCAGCTGGTTCCCTGGGCTACGAGTTTAAAATGTTGTTTGCATGATCGGATCATGTGTGTCCAACTAGTTAACACGTTTAGTATACATTCAGAACTAAGGACTTCATCACACAAGGTCTGGGCTCCGTCCTACGATGCTTCCTGGATGGAGTCAGGATGGAGCCTTCCAGAGCCCATCACAAGTCACAGGCAGGTATGTAGCCGGGGGGGGGGGGGGGCTGAAATTCTCATGGTGGTCCGCGAGAAGGCCTTACTGGTACATTATATAAACTGTTATGTTTATTAATATCATGATCTGATCACCATTCTCAATATATCCCATATGTATGGGAGTCCCCCTGGGGGTGAGAAAAGCGGTATAGAAATACTGTAAATAAATAAATAAATATGGGGGTATTGGGGTAACGATACAAAAGGTTTGCTAGGGTAGACCCTCTTTCACCCAGACTCAGCCCCCCCCCCCCGAATCAAACTCAGCCCCCCCCCGAATCAAAATCCTGGCTACGGGCCTGGTCACAGGGCTACTTCTAATGGGGCTCCATCCTGTATTCTCATAAGGTAAGCTGTGGAAAGCACAGGGAGATGGACAGTGATGGTTTCCCCGTGGAAATATGGAAGGGGGTGGTGCAGGCAATGTGGGGCACAGGGCAACGGTTTTCCCCACTACCTGTTGGATTTACCCCACTGCCCCACAGATGTCTCACTTTCCCCTGGCAATGTGATGAGGTCCCAAGTCTACGCATTCTAGCTCCTGACCCAAGAAACACAGTGCATTATGTGAACCTCCTCCATTCCCAACTGTTTCACTAGTGCATGTGTGGCCAAACAACATCAGTGTGGTCAAGATGGCAGAAGTTATTTATAAAGAAGATCATACAAGCTATGAGGGGTTGCAGCATCGGAGTCGTTGAATTTCTAGTCAGCTGCTGAATTTGCTGACTAGAAGGTTGGAGGCTCAAATCTGCAGGATGGAGTGAGCTTCCACGGTTAGCCCCAGCTTCTGCTAACCTAGCAGTCCTAAAACTTGCAAATGTGAGTAGATCAACTGGTACCACCTCAGCTGGAAAGTAAACAGCAGTCATTCCAGCCACATGACCTAGGAAGTATCTACAGATAACCCAGGTACTTTGACTTAGAAATGGAAATGAACACCACTCCCCCCCCCCCCCGCCCCACTCCACTGAGCTGGAGATGAGCACCACCCCTCAGAGACGGAAGGGGAATCCTATACCTTTATCTGTGTTTCGTTGTTTCTAGCCATTGAATGTTTCCAATGTGTTTGTGTATGTTGGAATCTGCCCTGAGTCCCCTCAAGGAAATAGTATTATTATATAGTATAAAGTATTATTATTATTATTATTATTATTATTATTATTATCATTATTATTATTGCATTTGGCATTTGCCTGGGAAAGGTAAGATTCCACTCCTTTCTCTTCCCTCTCCCATGCTGAATTCCCTGCAAACCACCTTTGCACTTTTAACTTAGTTTGCAGCAACTGAAGTGAGCTGAAGACAAAGAGACAAAATGGGAAGAAAAAAGACATTTTTAAAAGCAGCTGTAAAACTGGGGTAGCAGGATTAATTAGTACTGTCCCACCTGAGGCTGGCCCTAGGTAATTTTCAAGTGTAAGCGAACAATATCCTCCCCCACCCCCAAACCAATCATAAGGAAGGAAAGAGAGGGAAAGAAAGGTGCCCCCTGCTGTGTGTGGGGGGGGGGCGACTTTCTTTCCTTCTCTTTCCTTCTTTATTTTCTTTCCTCTCTCTCGTTCCTTCCTTTTTCTTTCCTTGCCTTTCATTCCTTATTTTCTTCCCCTCTCTTTCTTTTCTTCTTTCCTTCCTTCTCTCTTTCCTTTCTTTTTTCTTTCCTTCCCTCTCTCCTTCCTTCTTTTTTTCTCCCCTCTTTTGCTCCTTCTTTCCTTCCCTTTTTCCTTCCTTCTCTCTCTCTTACCTTCCTTCTCTCTATTCATCTCTCTCTCTCCTTCCTTCTTTCTGTCCTTTCTCTCCTCTTTTCTTCTTTCTTTCCTCTCTTCCTACTTCCCTGCTTGGCAGAAAGGGGCTGGACTTGATGCCCTTTGGGGGACTCCTTCCCAACTCTACTAGGCTCCTCTTTGTTCAGGTGGCGGCAAAGGGAGCCCCTTCTTAGGCGTCGTCGTATTATAATTAGTATTATTAAGGGGCCCTTCCTGCCCTTCCTCCTCCCCCTCTTCCTTTTCCCTCCCTTCCTTTCAAGGGGGGGGGGTCTGCTTTATTTTGGGTCCATCGTGGGGTGTCTGCGCGTTGCAGCTGCAGCAGGGCAAGGAGGATCTTCAGCCTGGAAGAAGGGAAGGAAGCAGGGCTGTAGCCAGAAAAATTTTTTGGGAGGGGTTGAAAATTTTGCGGGGGAGGTTTGAAGCCTGCCTCCTAGCTCACACTGAAGCAAAGAGCACAGCAGGGGGCAGAGCAGCCTTCAATAGCCTGCAGCTCTGCCTCTGTCAACCACCTCCACCAAGTCTGGCCTCTTTAACGAAAGCATTCAACACACACACACCCAACTTGGTTGCTTCACTACATCGGCTATTGCTGCAAGTAATGACAGTGTGAATAAATTGTCAATATTTGCTTGAGATAGTGCTTGCAGTTCTGGAGGGACTCTTAATTTTTTGCATCTCATAGACTTAGCATGGGGATTTGGTTAACCAGTTAAAATTCATGAGTAAACCAGGTTTTTTAAAAATCTGAAACATTTCGGGAGAGGGTTGAACCCCTAAACCCACCCCCCCCCCTCACTACAGGCCTGGAAGGAAGGAAGGAGAAGAAAGAGGAGCCGCCCCTTGAAATGGTGCAGAGGCACAGCTTTTTCCCTCTTGGCTTTCCTTTCCTTTCCTCCTATTTGTCGCATCCTGCAGCCCGGGATGAGCCTGGGGTGGCATGGTGAGGCGGCAGAGGATGATGGGCTCTCCTTCTTCTTCTTCCTGGCTTCCAAGCCATGTGCAGGTGGGGACCATGGGGGCACAGGGCCTGTGGAGCAAAGGGGGCCTCCCAGCCAGGGATGCCTTCGCTTTGCTCCAGCTGGGATGCCAGACGGTCTACACCGGGGGCGCCTCAAGAGCGCCCCTAGGGGATTCGCGCTATACGCAAATGCATATCTTGCCTATTGCTTCAGCCAACCCTGGTCCCACCATCACCTATACAGAGTGTGCTTCACCAATAGGTCTCAAAACCACATCACCTAATTCAGCTTTAGATGATGCCCAAACTTTAGGCATGTCCTAGAGTGACTGTGTGTTTGGTAGCATTGTGAAAGTAGCTTAGTTGTCTATCTATCACTCAGGAATCATGGGTAAATCAGATTCCCTCCTCATAAGGAAAAGTTCATGGCATAGGCAACAGGTAGAGCCAGCAGTTCCTCTTAGGACATCCTATGGGTAGATGCCATACAGTTTGTTCTAATCCCCTAAACTGGCCAGCTGCCCCCAGGTGCACCTTTATACTTTTATTACTAGTTATGAAATGAAAATCACAGCCTGCAATTTAGTCAGGTTCAATAAGTGGCATCAGAAAAGGGAACAATTTTATCTTTTACTCCAGGAAGAAAAACATCTATGATGTTGGTACATCCACAGGACCCTTTTACACTGCTGCTAAATGTACAGATACAAAGGGAAATGCTTGGTGAAGTGAAGGCTTTCACACACATTTTCTTTAGCTTTTGAAAAGAAAGATGTGATTGGAAAAGCAAAGTAAAGTGTAAAGTAATCAGTGGGAGAAGAGGCAGCAAGAAACTAGAGAGTCCCTGCAGTTTATTTTCTGCTGATTTTCCTTAGGTATATATACAGCGTTATACAGTAGGCCTTTGGTGTCTGCTGGGCTTTAGCTCCAGGGTGCAACATGAATACCAAAATTTGCGGATGCTCAAGTTGCATTATGTACAATAGTATGGTATAATGCTGTCCCTGTATAAAATAGTTTTTAAAATATTTTCAAGTCATGGATGGGTTTTTTTTTTCTGTGATAGAAGCGACTTGAGAAACTGCAAGTCACTTCTGGTGTGAGAGAACTGGCCATCTGCAGTGATGTTGCCCAGGGGATGCCTGGATGTTTTACCATCTTGTGGGAGGCTTCTCTCATGTTCCCTCATGGGATGCTGGAGCTGACAGATGGGAGCTCACCCCATCTTATAGATTCGATCCGCCAACCTTCAGGTCAGCAGTTCAGCCGCCACAAAGGTTTAACCCATTGCTCCGCCACTGCTCCTTTAGTCATGAATGGTGGAAACCATAGACACGGAGAGCTGACTGTTTATACTTAGAAATATATACTCATACTTACTCCTTGTTGGAGTTCAGCCTGTGTTTGTGTCTAATGATCAGGGTGCTCTGGATGTTGGGAATGACAATGCTGTTTTTAATGATGAGGGTGCTTTAGATGCAGGGAATGACAATGGGTTTCCTGTACAAAGTGTCTTTTCTGATGAGAATGTTCCTGAAGAGTTTGAGGATAATGGTATGGTCTCTAGAAGAGGGCCTGAATTCTTACCAGAGAATTCCCTGGACTTTGAGCCTGAGAAAAGCTTGGCACCTGGCCCAGCTGCAGAAATTAACGAGCCAGAAGATAGAAGGCATGTTTTCAGACAGAACAGACAAACACACCAATCTCTCAGGTGTTCTGCCAGGCTAAGAGAGAAACTGATAAGAGAGTCAAGGCTGCAAAGAAATCCTTTTCTGGCAGCTTGGGATATAGAGTAGATTAGGGGATAAAAGTGAATCTGTAGCCAGACGAAGTGATGTTGGAACTGAATTAAGACGTTTGTCCTTGAATTGGATAGATTCAAGTTATGCCTTGTGTGATTTCATGATTCAAGTTTGGAGTTAGTTTGCCATGAACTCTGATGGACTTATTTCCTGGATTATTTCTTCCTGCTTATCTTTCTACCTACTTGGATTTACCTATTTCTATGAAGTGTTTTTTTTTTTTTTACTGCTAATGCTTTTTTATTATCTTCAATAAACTGCTTTCATTTTTACTCAGCTGTGTGGTGTTTTAAAGTCAGAGGGCTTTTCCTGACCTGGAGTACAACACTCCTTGCTTCCATGCTGAGATTACTGTTCATTTCTCTAAGGAAGAAAGTCTTTGTTCCCTTTGAAAAAGGAGCAACTGTAAGGGCTGCAATCCACATAATGGTTGCTTGCTTACCTCGCCTGTCCTCCTTTAAAGGCTGTTGTAGCCAAGTATAGCTTAGTTCCTTTTGCATTTTACCTTTCTTTGCTTAGATGGAGTTCCTGAAACATTTTCTATACCACCGTAATCAATGTGAAGGAAACAAACTACCAATGCAATAAAATAAATGGTATGCAAAATTTTGTTTACACACATTTATGTCGATTTTTTTTTTCTGGAGACAGAGGTCCATTGCTTCATACGGTTCTCCAAGGGGTCCGATATCCAAGAAGATCCACTGCATTCTTGCCAAGGCAACGTTCTCTTCCTGCTGGGGATGTTGGCAAGAAATTAAAGGCTCAAACCTTCCATCTCCATGAAGAAAATACCAATCCCCCAACTCTAGCTGTTATTTAATTCAACCCTCCGATCCAGACATTAGTGTGATGCATAACTATTTAGGCCTTAATTCTGGCAAGGGCTAGGTTGCACAATATGATGTCATTCTATTTTCAGGAAGCATTCCTGGAAAAAAAAAACAGCCAGGCTTTTCAGTTATTTTCCATTTCTCATGCAGTGTTTTCTACCTTAATCAGGAGAGCAATTAGATTTTGGAAAGCATAAACAGATTTCATAGCTCATAGGGGCACATGTAACAATGTAAGTTGGATAAAAGATGCACAAAGTATTAACTGATTGTTTTTTAACCATGGTATGTCAATATCTTGCTATCTAAACAATTGTGATTGGATTTAAGGACAAATTGTAGGTGTAGAAATAGATGTAACAATATTTCAAAATCAATTAACAGGCCATTTACATTGAGCCTAGAGATAGAAAATGTTGATATGCTAACTTAATGAAAGCAGTGATGAATTGTGATTTCTCTTTATAACATCATATAACTCCTGGGCCAAGATACATCTCTTTATTTATCAC